>NC_083608.1:40832681-41135711 GCF_029168945.1 Cannabis sativa | reverse complement strand
TTAAAACAATCAGAAAAAAAAATCTCATAATAAGTAAAATACAACTATAAATAAATTATATAAAAGAACAATTTATTATTTTGACTGCAGAGAAATTTTTTTAAATAAGAAAATTTCAATAAATAAAAATAAATTTTTTCTATGTTAATGTATTTTTGTAATTTTTATAAATTTTTGATCTATTATATAAATTAATTTTATAATAATTATTTGATCAAAGCTCAAATGTAAGGACGTCAAGCTAGCGAATTTCAATTATTACTTTCATTATTAGAATAAATACTCGTTTGCAATCTTGTATTTTCTCAAAATACATATACACGACTTTAACTATTACAAAAATGGTTTTTTATGATGTTTTTAAATAGTCGTTTAAAATATTCCTGTCGGTTTCTATAACCGTCGCCTATACGACCATCGTAAAATGGGAAAAATAGGCGACGGTTATAAACTGTCGCTAATGTTGACTTCCTGACAGTTTAAAACTGTCGCCTATACCATGTTATTGGCGACGGTTTTAAACCGTTGGGAATGTAAAAACAAAAAGAAAAAAAATACAAAATTTTTTGCCGTTAATGGCAAAAAAATTTGTATTTTCTCCCATTTTTTTCCCGCATTAGTTTTATAATTTTACTTAAATTAAAATAATACAACTAATTAATTTTATTACAATAACAACTAACTTTAAAACATATTAAATTTATACAATAACAAAATAAATATATATAATAAATAAAATATATATAAATAAATGTATTTATATCGAGCTCGGAGAGAGAGAAAGAGAGAGAGGGAGACGGACGGGAGGTGGTGGTGATCCGACGTATGAGACGGAGATGAGAGGGACACCAACGGGAGGTGGTGGTGGTCCGACGTATTCTACGGAGAGGAGAGGGAGACCGACGGGAGGAGGGGTGGGTGGAGATCGATGGACAAGAGAGACGAGAAGAAAAGGAGATCGAGAGAGGGAGGAAGACGGCGAGAGAGGAGGGCGATGGTGCGGATGCGTGGATGGGGTTTTGGAGAGTTAAGATTTTCGTTTTAGGGTGTGAGAAATGGAGAAGAAATAGGTGGGCATGTGGAAAATAGAAAAGAAGTAGGTGGACACGAGGAAAATGTGGCGAGAAGTACACTACAACATTTATCACTAATAGCGGCGGTTAGTATCATTCCTAGCCGCTAAAGGATAATAGCGGCGGACCTCGGCCGCTATTGGTCCGCCGCTATTGCTTGGCCGCTATTAATAGTATTAGCGGCCAAAAACAGGCTCCGCCGCTAATACCCATTAGAATAAAAAAAAATAACAAATATTTATAAATAATAAATAATAATAAATATATATTAATCTTATATATAAATAAATAATTAATTATTTATACGAATATTTAATAAATAAATCTAATTAATATAATTAAAACAATTTAATAAAATTTATTAATAATTTAAAATTGTCTCCAAAGTAATTAACTTTAACATATTAATCCTAATAAAATATTATCTCAAAATTAAACTAAATTATTACAAAACATAAATAAATTATTCATTAACATCTTCATTCAAGTCTCTAATTATGAAGTCTTGATCTGGATTATTTTCGGTACGAGTCCCCGAAGCCCGTGGCGGAGAAGGCACATACGCTTGGTCTGATGATAAACCCAGCGTTAAATTACCGAGCTCAGCTTGGTTGAAAATAGGAGTTGAAAAAAATTGGTTCTCCTGCGATGAACTCCCAAATAATCCAAAATCAGCAAAGTTTGAGCCGAGCGGAGGAGACTCTGACGGTGTTCGGTATAAGAACTGATTTCCCATTGGCGGAGCGCACCGTTATTCTTTGCCGCCGAGGAACCGCCGAGGAAAAGATTGGGGTTCTTCCGCAAAAAAATTTCAAATTGCTGCTGTGACAAATTTTGGAATTGTTGTTGCGAGGAAGGCTGAAATTGTGGTTGCGAAGGAGGTTGTTGTTGCTGTTCCGGAGGAGCGGCATGACTCTGAGAAGACGAACCACCAGGCGACTGCGACTGACTATACGTTTGAATGAAATTGTCAAAACGTGGGTTAAATATTTGGGCACGTTGTTCAGGCGTCAAATTACCCCCCCAAGTGGCACGCATAGCTGAGAATATATCTGCCACAGTGCTCATCATTTCAGTAGTTGGTTGGGGAGGCACCGTTGATTGAGTTTGAGGGATTGGTTTCTTTCCTTTGCCCTTGAGCCTTTTACCCACGCCTCTTTGATAGTCAGATCTTTGGCCTAGAACTGTTTCCATAACGTCAAACTGATAACCGCATCGTATTCGGATTCGGGCCCCGCATCGCTGCGGGATTGTCGTTCCGCCGCTTCCTATCAAGCTCCTTGATCAGTTCCTCCTATTTAAATCAAAATTATTAGAATATGTAATTAATATAAAATATAAATTTTAATAATAAATCATTTTAATCACTTACATAATCTTTTGCAGCTAATTCATTAACGAAAGTTCCAGACGGTTTTTTCACATGGATCTCCTTCCATGCTTCAACTACATGCTCTCCAGGAGGACCCCCTATACAAATATAAACAATTAAATTAGTTTATTATAAGAAAGAAATATTATTAACTATTAAAGAATTTTTTTTTATGAAACATTTAACAATTAAAGAATTAATACATACCATTCCGTGGCGTATGGACGCCAACGATTTTGTGCCTTGCGTTGTTGGATATTTCATTAGTTGCCGATTCGATTTATTTTTAGTTGAACGATTCAAAAATGCCTCGCTAACGAACAATTCGCAAACCGGTTTCCAAGTCTCGGTATTCAAGTAGTCAGGGGGGAATTTGAGCACTGTGTCCCAATCTTCTGGTTTTTTGTAATGTTGTTTGAAATGCTTGTGTCTGAGTGTCTTTCGCTCACTATACCGCTCCGCCATCACCGAATATAAAGTCCCCATAAGTAGGTCTCGATGGGGATTCCCATCGATATCAAAGTAGTACTATGTAATAAAAGTAATTTAAAGTTACGTTAATTTATAAATGAGGACATAAAATTATTACAACTTTTAATAATTAAAAATCACTCACTCTAATTCGATTGAGCACTTGATCCTTGTATTGTTGGGGTACATCAGAAAAATTTAGATGACCACCCGGGCACAATATGCTTACTTGTTGGCCAAGAAATCGAACATAATTGCTTGCTTCAGTGCCAACAACTTTGCCTGTTTCAAGATCTACCTCCACCGGTAAGGGCTTACCAGCATCTCCCCTTTTTTTTTCGAGATTAGCGTTTGCGGCAACCCCACGACCCTTTCTGACCGGAGATGGAACTATATATATTCGAGGGAAAAATAATTTTATTAGTAAATCATACATTCACTATTTATATTCAGAACAATTGTAGATTTGAAAAAATATGAAACCTGCTTCGCAAGACGACGGTACCCTAGAAGGATCAGGGGGATCCCTGCCATCACCATCCCCACCGTGGTATGTCGCTAACGTAGCTGACATTTTACTTTACTTTGAAGACGGAAAAAAATGTAAGAATTCACAAATGTGAAACACATAATTGAAATATCACACAAATGTTAATGCGAAAGAAATAAAATAGTCCTTTAATTGTAAAAAATTTAAGTAACAAATGTTTACAAAATAAAAGTTACACTGAAGAATCACTATCATTTCCATCATTCACTAAGTTTACATTTTCATCCTCCACATGTTCAACTAGTAAATCATCTACTTCTTCAGCAACATAATTTTCATCAAGTTCATTATTCTCTATCTCAGAATCCACTAACTGATCGGATGATTCAACAATTACTGGAGGTTCATTCGATTGCATAATCAACTCTCCAAGATCAACCGTCAACACAAAATTGGCAGAGTTAGAATCACTAACAACATCTACATCAGTCTCATCTTCGTTGTCAGTAATGTCCCAAATTTGTCGATGGCTAATATCTTCAACAACCTTCCAATCGCGACCTCTGAGTGGATCTTCAAGATAGAAAACTTGCTTCGCCTGGTTAGCAAGGATATACGGTTCATCTTGATACCAATATCCACGAGTATTTATACTAGTTATATTATTTTCAGTGATTGTCTTCTTTCTTAATGGATTAGTGTTATACAATTTACATTCAAACAATGACACTGTATATGCACCAGTATAAGATATAGTGATTACATCTTCAAGTGTGCCGTAATAATTAAACCCTTCAGTTCCAGCAACAGTAACACCACTATTTTGTGTCTTCCGCTTTTGGTCTCGCTTTGATGCAATAAATCGAACACCATTCACTACACAACCTTCGTAAAATGTTGCTAAGTAATCGGACCCGGAAGCGAGAGCGAGTAACTCATCACCATTTTGTAAAGTTCCAAGCTTGTGCAACTCATATATCTAAATACATAAAATGTATTAATATGAGAGGAATATAAATGATTGAATTAAAACTTTACAATTTTGTCGTTATACCTTCTTATGAAACCACAGACGGAAAGTTTGCCTATGCAAGACATCGTGATTACCATTAGGATATTCATGCCTGATCTTGTCCAAATGTTCACTGTAAAGTATGATAATGTCAAGATACGATAGAGGGAGATAGAAAATAAAAACTAAAAATTTAATAAAATAATTTATAAAAATGTAACAAACTTACTCTAAGTAAGCTTGGATTTCAGGAGAATTTTGAAGAATGTATCACTTAGCTTTTTCACGACTGATATGATCAAGAGGCTTGATAAGTCCGCTAGTTAAAGGACGAGATTGAGAATTAAAAACTGAGAGATAGCGACAAACAGAAGGCGCATCTTCATTTCGATCAAGCCGATTAAATCTTGTTTCACACCCTTTAAAGTACATTGAACAAAAGGTTACTGCCTCATCAGCAACATAACCTTCTGCAATTGACCCTTCAGGACGTGCCTTATTTCCCACATAATTCTTCAATTTTTTCATGTACCTTTCAAAAGGATACATCCATCTCATAAAGACCGGGCCACCCAATATCGCTTCTTCAGGCAAATGCAATACCAAGTGTATCATTATGTTAAAAAAAGCTGGAGGAAAAATCAATTCCATCTTGCACAATAACAGAATTAAATTATTTTGAGCATCCTCCATATCTTTTACATTTAGAGTTCTAGAGCATAACTGTCGAAAAAAATTACACAGCTGAGTAATAGTTGTTGCAGTGTCACGAGGTAGAAATTTACGGACACCAACCGCTAGTACTCGCTGCATAATGACATGACAATCGTGGGATTTTAACCCAATAATGTTAGACTCATCTGGAGAAACTTTGCTCTTTAAATTTGAACAGAAGCCATCGGGAAACTTTATTCCTTTAACAAACTGACAAAAAAGTTGTCTTTTCTCACGAGTCAAAACATAAGGAGCATGCGGTTTCATTAGCCTCCCATTCCCATCTTCATAAATCCACAACGATTCCCTAATACCCATCTTCTTTAAATCATGGCGCGCATTGGTTGTGTCCTTTGATTTATCATTATCCAAGATGGTTCCTAGGAGACTATCACACACATTCTTCTCAACATGCATCACATCAATGTTGTGTTTTAAAATATTCGTGCTCCAATACTCCAACTCGTAGAAAATACTTTTTTTCCTCCAATTACAATTTTCTGCAACTCTTCTACGTTTCACGCCCCCAAAATTTTCATGATGTCCGGGAATTTGGGGTTCGAGAGCATTAACTTGTGATAATATTTCTTCACAAGTAAATCGTCTTGGAGGAGGTCTTCTTTCAACTTTACCATCAAATCGAGTATCCCTTCTCATTGCATGGTTACTTGGCAAGAACCTTCGATGACCAACATATGATGTCTTCCCGATCACTCGAATGGACGTCGTGTCTTCATTACAAGTAGGGCAAGCTTTGTAACCTTGAACACTCCACCCAGACAAGCTACTACGAGCAGGAAAATCATTCACTGTCCACAAAAGCGCAGCACGCATGGTGAACATCGAGTTGGTCGAACTATCTCCCGTTGCTACCCCATTATTCCACAACTCCTTTAATTCATCCACCAAAGGTCTTAAAAATATATCCATATCTTTACCTGGAGATTTTGCACCAGGAATTAGGGTAGAGAGCAAAAAATAATTATCTTTCATACATAACCAAGGTGGTAGATTATAGTTAGCCAACACCACTGGCCACATGCTGTATGCAAGACTCATGTTGCCAAATGGATTAAATCCATCAGCAGCTAACCCAAGTCGAACATTTCTTGGGTCCCTTGCAAACTCGGGATGTTTTGCATCAAAGTCTTTCCAAGCTAAACCATCGACCGGGTGTCGCAACACCCCATCATCTTTTGATTTTCCAGTATGATGCCATATCATGCTTTTCGCTGTAATCCTCGAACTATATAATCTTTTAAGTCGAGGTGTTAACGGAAAGTATCGCATGACTTTGCAAGGAACTTTTTTTCCTTTCCAGTTCTTGGAAGTAACCCAACGACTAGTTCCGCAAACTGGACAAGCCTCCTTAGATGCATTTTCCTTATAAAATAAGCAACAATTATACAAACAGACATCGATATTATCATAACCCAAGCCTAATTTCTTCAATCTCTTTTTTGCCTCGTAGTAAGTTGATGGAATATTATTTTCCTTCGGAAACGCAAACTTTAAAAGCTTCAATAATTCTTCAAAGATGTTATTAGGAATTTTTTCCCTAACTTTTAAATGCAATAGCTTTGCTAAAAAGTTAAGAGATGAAATCCAATCACAACCGGGATACAATTCAGCTTCAATTTCCTCAAATAAGTCATCAAATTGTGGGTTTGTGGTTCGTTGTTCATCTTCTCCTTGTGGTTCCTCAGTTGTCGAGGGAAAGAAGTCTTCTAAAATAGGAATCATTTCATCCTCTGATTCAACATCTAAGAATCGCTACATCAACGACGGCATCCTCAGGCTCCCCGTGATAAATCCATTTCTCATATCCTTGCATAAAACCTCGATCAAATACGTGTGCTCTAACCCTGTCTATTTTTTCAAACCTACTATTTATACATCTCACACAAGGACATCGTATTCGTCCATTACAATCCTTATGTTCTGATGCCATTGCTAAAAAGGCTTGTAGACCATTCCAAAATTCATGGCAACCACGATTTCTGATTTTGGTCCAAGACGTATCGATTGTCGCCATCTACAATTTCGACGACAAATGAAGTATTAAATATTTAAATTTTTGTAAAGTCTTATGAAATTTTATGAGTACAAATTTTATGATATATTTTTAAATATAATTATAAATATGAATTATTATTGTTCTTTACTATTAATTTTTAAATTTTTGTAAAGTCTTATGAAATTTTATGAGTACAAAAGTTATGATATATTTTTTTAAATATAATTATAAATATGAATTATTATTGTTCTTTATTATTAATTTTTAAATTTTTGTAAAGTCTTATGAAATTTTATGAATACAAATTTTATGATATATTTTTAAATATAATTATAAATATGAATTATTATTGTTCTTTATTATTAATTTTTGAATTTTTGTAAAGTCTTATGAAATTTTATGAGTACAAATTTTATGATATATTTTTAAATATAATTATAAATATGAATTATTATTGTTCTTTATTATTATTAATTTTTAAATTTTTGTGTTATTTTTATTATTCATAAAAAAATAAATTTATTTTCTAAATTTAAATAAATATAAAATAATTAAATTTTAAATGAATTATTATTTTTTAAAACTTAAAATTAGTTATCAAAATTTAAACTAATTATATTACAAAAAAATTCATTTTACATATTACACTATAAAAATTCATTAAATTACTAAATTTTAAATTTTTAATTTTTAAATTTTCGAATTATTTATCATTTATATAAAAATAAATTTATTTTCTAAATTAAAATAAATATAAAATAATTAATTTTTACCACCTTAAAAATACATAAATTTCCATTAACATATTTTTTCTTAAAAACTTACATAAAAATTTAATAATTTAATTACAATTTTTATTAAAATTAAAAAAATTATTTTTATTTAACTTTTTAATTTACAATATTCAAATTTTTATGTAATATTATACTTTTTTAATTTTTTTCATTATTTTTATTTTTCTTTATTTAAAAAATAATAAATTACAAAACTTAACACCTAAAATTATACCAAATAATTTTTTAACTATCCTAATTTTATTATGATAATACTAGATATTAAACATACCCGATAAAATAAATTAAATCAAATAAAAATTATAATATAACAACAAAAATAACAAAAATAAATACTTTTAATTCCAACAAATAAATTAAAAAAGTAAAAAAAATTACAACAATAAAATAAATATATAAATTTTACAAAATATATTTATTTAGTATATACACTCACTAAAATTACATATATTAAATTTACATATATATAAACATAAAAAACATATATTATATATATAATATACAAAAAAAAATACATTACATTTTAAAAATATATCTCATTAATATATATATATACAGTGAAAATATATACAAATATAAAACAATTAATATACAAATAAAATATATTAATCCCCAAATAAAACATAAAATATATATATATATACAGTGAATATATATATATAGTTAATATATAAATAAATAAAATAATAAATACTTAAATAAATTATATAAATACACAGAAAATATATATCAATTAATATATATATATATAAAAATATACATATATAAATAAATATATATATACAGAAATATATATACAGTTAATATATAAATAAATAAAATAATAAATACTCACATAAATATATATAAATAAAATATATATATACAAAAAATAAAAAATTAATACCCAAACAATATATACATATACACATATTATTAATTATACACCCAAATACACAATATACATATACAGATCTATCACAAAAACAAAAAAAATCTGATCTAAACATAAATATATACCCAGATTATAAATCAAAATGTGCATACAAATACAAATCTAAAACCTAAAACTATAAGATTACAATATGCATACAAATACAAATACCCAGATTATAAGATTAAAAAAAAAAAAACATACTAAAAAGCGTCGGGAGTGCGTGGGGATGTACTGTTGGTGCGTCGGGATGGTGGTGCGCCGGGGTGGTGGTGCGCCGAGTGGGGTGCTTCGGGGTGGGGCTGATGGTGGGGAAGGGTCGCATTTGGGGGGAAGAGGGGTTAAAGGGTTTTGAATTTTGAAATGGAAAGAAAAATTGGAGAAGTGGGGCTGATGGGGGTATTTATAATATGTATAGCGGCGAACTATTAGCGGCGGGGGTCCGCCGCTAATAGTATTAAAATTAAAAAAAAAAAAAAATACTATTAGCGGCGGACCCCCGCCGCTAATAGTCCGCCGCTAATAGTTTGAAATACATGAGCGGGAATTATCCCGCCCATTTATTAGCGGCGGAGTATTAGCGGCGGGCTCCGCCGCTAATACTAATAGCGGCGGACCAATAGCGGCGGGCCCGCCGCTATTAGTATTAGCGGCGGAGCAATTGCGGCGGACTGCCCGCCGCTAATGCTATTCAAAAAAAAAAATGGCCAACTATTAGCGGCGGACCCCACCCTCCGCCGCTAATACCCCTCTTATTAGCGGCGGAGAGGGCCCGCCGCTAATAACTCCGCCGCTATTGGGTTTATTTGTTGTAGTGGTAGGTAACGAGTTTTTGTTGGGCTTTTATACCCGGCGGTTTAAAACCGTCGCCTATGAGGGCCCAATAAATTTTACGAATTCCAATTAAAATTGTCGCCTATTCCTATAATTACTATTATAAACCGTCGGGAATACTAATTTTTCCTGACAGTTTTAAACAGTTACTGAATTTTTTAAGCGACAGTCCCCAAAAAAAATATTTTTAGGACCGTCGCGAATTCTAACTTTTGTAGTAGAGTTTCATTTTGAATAATAATTAATAAGTACCCCTATTTCCAAAAACTACCAATTTAGTACTCTTCGTGTGATTATTTTTTTAATTCCTATATTAGCCCTTTTTTTTAATATTATTTAAATTTTAAATATTTTTTTTTTTTTAAAAAAAATTATTAGAAGTCATTTACAATAATAGTAAAAATAGGATGAAGAATTTCTCCCATCCTACAAATATCTATTATCAACCTATATTCAATTATAGAGCATATTTAGCCAGTTCATAGGCAGCTTGATTAGCATTCCTACGAACATGAGAAATAATAACTCTAGGGAAAAAGATAAAAGACAGCAAACATTTAAAATTAAATCTAAAAAATTAGATAAATCAATAGATGTGGTTAAAAGAGCCAATGAAACTCTCATAGTATCAGTTTCAATATGAGTAATGGGGAGTTGAAGTTGGTGTGCCCAATTGATGCTGTGGAAAAGAGCTTTTCCTTCCATCTCATCACTTTTGAAGTAACCTTGTAAAGGCTTTGATAAGGCAGCAATTACTTTTCCAAAGTGATCACGTTCTATTGCTCCAACGCCTTGCACCTTTGTCTCAGTATTCACCACGACATTGACATTTATTTTTAAACTAAGGTGGTCAGGTGGCTTCCACGGACCCTTCTCTTTCTCCCCATTGAATCCAACAGTAGCAGCTGGTGGAGGTGAAAGATATATGCTGGAAGTCAGAATTCCTACAATAGTGAATTGGAAATTTTTGGCTGACGTATAGGTCTCCAAATATGTGTTTGCGTACGCAGCAATGTTAGAGCCATATCGACCCTTGTTACCATGGTAGACTTTATTTTTTTAAAGTTCAAATAGTCCACATAGTACATATAATAAGCTCTAGATCCTCTTTCGAGTGCAAAGATGATAGATGGAAAATATAATCACCTATGTACATTTGTTGAGCAAAGTGATATCGATGGTAAAATTTGTGTTTTTCCACACCTTCTTAGCATTTCTACATGTAAATAAGGCATGCCCAATTAATTTTCAAGCATGTGTACATAATAAAAAAGTTGTTGAATCTATTATTTTCTTTTTGCGAAGAGCGGCAACAACTGGTAGAGCATCTTGAATGACTCTCCAAGCAAATATTTTAATATTAGGTGGCAAATTTAATGCCTAGAAATTTTCCCACCATGTATGGTAAGTTTTGGATATCGAAGAGTCATATGCTTCTGCCAATTCATCAATTAAATGGAACCCTGATTTGACCGAATAAATGCCAGAAGTACTATGATGTCAAATGAGCTGATCCTGTGATTGAAAGATACTTAAGGGAATGGATAAAATCATGTCAACACTTATGGAAGTGAAGTACGAATGTAACAAGTTTACATCCCATATTTTTGTCTCACTAATGAGATTTGTAACTATTAAAGATGGCGGGCTTGAGTAGGAAAGAGGTTGAATGTTATGATGTCCAAGTATCTAAGGTCCAAAGCACAATTCACCTTAAAACCATTTCCAATTTTGTATCGAAGTCCTTTGATTAACATCTTTCTCTCCCAACAAATGCCTTGCCATGTTAACGAAGGAAAATATCCCACATTTGCCTCTAAGAAATTATTGTTGGAAAAATATTTGTGCTTCAATAATCGACTCAGCAAGGAATTAGGCATTTCAAAGATTCCCCAAGCTTGAGTGACTCGAGGGGTAGACAAGAATTGGCTCAGTTTGCTAACTGAGTAAGAAATGTTTGATCTTATAATTGTTAAGTTTTGAAGTTTTCCAACAATTCTTCTGTACAAAATTGGATCAACAAGCTTATCTTTCTCATCTTGTCCAAGTTTGAGGTTAGCTTCCATTGGTGTATTCATAGATTTGCATCCAAGATAACCAAGATCTTCAAATAATTACAAGGAATAGGGTCTTTAAGAAACAAAAATCCCTTTCTCTGATCTGGCCACTTTAAGTCCTAAGAAATACTTCAACTTTCCTAAGCTTTTCAGTTGAAATTGAGCACGTAACTTGATCTTTAGAGCCTCGAGCTCATGTAGATTATTGCTAGCTAGGTTGACATCATCCACATAAACCAGTAGAAAAATAAAACTTTCATTGAAGTGTTTGATGAATAGAGAATGGTCTGTGGTTGAATGATGGAAACCTTCCTTAGTTAGAGCACTTGAGAATTTAGCAAACCATTGCCTTGAAGCTTGCTTCAATCCATACAATGATTTTTGTAATTTACAAACTACATTTGGTGGCAACTCCCCCTTAGGTCTATACCCTTGAGGTAGAGACATATACACATCTTCAAGGAGATCACCATATAGAAAAGCATTGTTGAGATCTAGCTGGTGCAGATGCTAACCTTTGATTGCTGGAAGAGATAAAACCAACTTAGTAGTAACCAATTTAGTTACTGGTGCAAAGGTATTTGTGTGTAATTGATCCCCTCCTATAGGTTGTAACCCTTGGCAACCAACCTAGCTTCAAATCTTTACACTCCCATCAACATTAAACTTGATCTTATAGACCCATTTTGAACTAATGACATGCTAATCTTCAAGCAATGAAATCCAAGTCTGGTTTGTCTTAAGAGCCTCTATTTTTGTGTCCATTGTATTGTCCCATCCTAGAATGCCTTGAGCTTGACTGGAAAATTTGGTTCAAAATGACTTGAAATAGCTAGGACCGTAACTCTGAGTGCAGGGGACAACCTGTGGTACCCAAGAACCCGAGATAATGTGAGTAGTAACCAGAGAAGCCTGAGAAGAAACAATATGGTTATTAGTGGCTAAATAGCAGTGATAATCATTCAGGTAGGATGGTTTAGAAACTTGTCTCATTGATCTGTTATGAGAAGAAGAAGAATTAGCACATCAGAATTAGACATATCAGAAGAACTAGATTCATCATAATTAGTTTTAAGATGTTGAGGAGCTATTGTAAGAGAATTTGGAAGAGTTGTTGTACGAGGTAATTTAGAGAAAAAAAAAATCATAAGTAGGAGAAAGACCCCGTATGAAAAAAAGGAAAATATGTTTATAAAAGTAGACATCTCTAGAATTAAAAATTATATTGGTGTTTAAATCAAGCAGCTTGTATGCTTTCATACTAGTAGGGTATCTAAGAAAAATGCAAGGGAAAGACCTAGGAGAAAACTTAGATCTGATTGACTCAAAGTGGAAGCATATGCAAGACATCCAAAAGCTTTTAAATGTTCATAGGCAGGTGGTTTAGAGCAGAGGATATCAAAAGGTGACTTGTTCTTTATGTTTGGTGTAGGTGTTCTACTAATCTGATAGGTTTTTGTAGCAATACAATCTCCCCAATAAACGATTGGAACATAGGATTGGAATAGCAAAGCTTGAGCAACATTGAGTAAATGTTGGTGTTTTCTCGCAACAATAAAGTTTTGTTGAGGTCTATGGACACGAGTGATAATGTATGGTCCCAAGCTCACTTAACAAGTCTTTGAACAACTCCTTAGCATTATCAAACCTTACTCCTTTAATGGTTTTATTGAACTAATTTTGAACTAATTTTATGTGAATTGGGGTATAACAAATTGTGCATCAGACTTTTGTTTGATAAGATTGACTCAGGTATACCTAGAACAATCATCAATAATGGTAATAAAGTACCTGTATCCCTTAGTTTCCATGGTATTGTATGGACCCCAAATATCAACATGAATTAGATCAAAACAGTTTTCAACAACATTGTGATTAGATGTAAAGGGAAATTTTATTTGTTTAGCATAATGACAAATGGAGC
The DNA here is from genome assembly GCF_029168945.1 of Cannabis sativa. Lineage (NCBI taxonomy): Eukaryota > Viridiplantae > Streptophyta > Magnoliopsida > Rosales > Cannabaceae > Cannabis > Cannabis sativa. The sequence continues at coordinate 41,122,040 of NC_083608.1, read as the reverse complement.
AATGAAAGAAGGAATTAGAATCAACATGAAACTTTAAAGTTTTATTCAAAGGATGAGTTTTTACACAAGAAGGACGACCCAATCTATAGTGCCAAGCTGTTTCATTGAAACTTTAGAATCAAAAATAGAAGAAGAAACAAAAACTAGGTGTTTATTACTCATCTGATTACAATTCAGGTAATATAGATTGCCAAATTTTCTACCCATCCCAATCACCTTGGTCTTCAAAGTATCCTGAATGACACATTTTCTATATATGAGAAAATAAGAAAGTGCAATTAGTTGTGGTTCTGAAAGAATTAATAGATAATAAATTGCATTTGAAAGAAGGAACATAAAAAACATCTTCAAGAATTAGATCTAGTATTAAAACAATTGTTCCTAGACAAGAAATTTTAGTGTGTAAACCATTAGGCAAGAGAATAGTTTTTAGATTAGAATCAATTAATGTAGGTGTTTTTAAATAAAGAAATATCAGGACACACATGATGTGTGGCTCCTGTATCAATGATCCAATTGGTGTTATGAGCAAAAGAATTCTTACCAGAAAAATGAAAAACCACATGTTGTTCATCATGGACATTAGGTGTATTGTTTTTTGTTGTTTTATGAGCAAGTAAGGCCATACGTTTCTGACATTGTTCAATTGATAGACTAGAAATTAGATCTCTCTCCATTGGCATCTCTGATTTTCCTTCATCCATTCCTATGAAATTTACAGTAGTAGACTTCCCTAGAGGCCCCTTAGCATCTCGATTAGGAAACTTTCCATGAAGCTTGTGACCAGGAAGATAGTCGTGAAGTTTATAACACCTATCAATAGTGTGACCATTCATTCAATAATGTGTACATTGTACTTTGATCAAAAAGGTTGAATAGCTCCAGCTAATTGTCCAGAGTTGCTCGATGATGATTTGTCCATATTTGATGAACCATTGAATCCATTAGTCAATCCTCTCTGCCTTTCTTCTTGGACAACAACAACATAGGCTTTGTTCACCCTTGGAAGAGGATCACACATTAAGATTTGAGATCTAACAAATCTATAAGAATCATTCAATCCAACTAAGAATTCCAGCAATCGATCCTCCTCTTGATATTCTTGAATCACTTTCGCAGCACCACAAGTACAAACAGGTTATGGTCTATACTCTCTGATCTGATCCCATAGGGCCTTTAAACAAGTGTAATAAGTAGTGACACTGTTTGATCCTTGAGTAAGACTCTGCATAGTCTTTTTTAGCCTCAAAGATCAGTGGATCCACTACAGTAAAAAGAGCTTTTTATCCCAGATTTTGCTAAAATAAAAATTGGGATATATGCCAGTGGGATAATAGATCTTATAGAAACCTGGATAAAAAAACATCTTTTTATCTCAGTTTTTATGTAAATCGGGATAAAAGGCCTCTTTTTATATAAAAAAAACTCCTTTTATCTCGGTTCTTATAATCAAAAAATATAATAAAAAAATATAACAAAAAATAATCAGACCTAAATCTTATTATCAATCCCTGTTTTACAATATTTATTCATATGTTTTTCAGATAAAAAAAAAATCATTACTTTACAATTTTTTTCGTATATAACATATACAAAATTAGTACAATAAAACCCAAAATAAGCATGACTACAATAAAAACCACAAACACTCAACAACCACGAACCACTGTCGAGAATCACCACGGACTGCAGTCGACGCCACAAACTCAGAAGCACTGTGGTTAACGAACTGCCACAAACCTCCAACCTCCGTCCACCTAAGAAAAGAGAGAATGATAGAGATCCAGAATATACGAAGAACAAATTTATTTTTCCAAAAAAATAAAAATAAAGAACGTGATGGAACAATACTTGAATGTTTCGGAGGATGTGGAGCTCAAATATGAACTCCATTAGTCGTTCATCGCGAGAAAAAGTTACTTGGCTGCCGGACGAAGATATAAAAGCGGAGAGGAAGGAGAAGGAGTGGCGGAAGAGAGAGAACATATGTGAGAAAATATATCAGACCTAAAATAAAACCGTAAAGGGGTTAAAAAAGGGTGAAATTTTGATTTTTTGGTGATCAGTCAAATAAGGCCCTTGCTCCAAAGTGTGATAAAAGACCTATCAGGGGCGTGTTTGGCTAGTGAGTAAAAAAGCAATCTTTAACTTTTTTTTACTGTAATTTTTTATTTTTTTAGTGCTAAACCAAACATGGCCCTTGTGCCTTATACAAAAGTGGGGTAAAAACTATCAACATAGTTTTTATCCCACTTTTTATTTTTTTAAGTATAAAAAGTGGGATAAAATGTCCAGTTTCTAGTAGTGATCATTCTTCTCATTGAATTGCTCATGTAACTCTGTCCAAATTTTAGTTGCATTGTCATGATACATTATGCTATTTGTAATTTCATCAAAAATGGCATGTAGAATCTAAGAGATAACAATGTTCTTGCATCTGCACCAGTTATCATAATCTTCATGATCGTCATTGGATTGAGGGAGCTTCCCATTGATGAATTTAACCTTGTTTTGAGCAACCAGATCAATCAACATTGCTCTTCTTCAGGTATACTATTCTCACTACCTTTGAGAATTTTCGGAACAAGAACAACGCCTGGATTATCACCATTGGAAAGAAAATATGGATTCAAGAGATCGTTGGCGTTAATCGATCGTGAATTTTCACCAAAAACATAGAACATGTTCGAATCATTATAAGTATTTTTAGATTCACGATTTCTTTGAGTCTGTACTCCTCCACCTCAAGTCTGGGCTCCTCCACCACGTTCCATGAACAACAAACAGACCAGAACAACGAGAAGAGAAAGGAGAAGGAGAAGGAGCGGGAGCTCACAACAGTGGCGGCTCTGATACCATATTAGCTCATAAGAGCAAAAATAAGAAAAAGAGAGAACAATCAATTGTATTTAATGAATTGAATTAGTTACAAAAGTGTATAATACTTTTAGTAGCCGAGATTACAAACAAACTCATTCAATAATAACTTGGACAACTCACTACACATAACTAACTATTCAATACCAAGCTATCTTGATAATATAACAGAAAATAAATTTTAGTTAATCAAACAAACATAAATAACAGAACAACCAGAACCACAACACCCAACTAACTTAGCCACATGTGAACTTTCTACATTACTACGATATATTCAAACTTATTATAAATAAAAAATTCTTAAACTCTACATAAATCGGTACTCTCTGATCTAATTTCATAATTTGTGTTTATATATAATTTAAACAATTAATATATCATTCCTCACCAAAATAATAATAATAATAATAATAATAATAATAATAAAATACTACCCAAAATAAAATGCGATATTAATTTTGTAACTTTATCTATTAAAATCAGAGAACACGTTAATTAATATATATGATAATAAACATAACGAAACAAATCAACCTTCAAAATTATATGATATATTTGTAGTCTCCATCTTCAAACTTAATTAATTACACGTGCTTTCCACTATAATGACACTATTTAATAATTTCTAACTTGCCTTCTTATTCGATCAACAGTACTCCTTTTAAGCCAAATCATCGAATATCAAATGTTAATATACTATCAAATCATTATTATATAAAGACCGCTAAAAATAATTTTTCATGAACTCTAATATAGTTTTCAAAGGACATTTTCAATTAAATATGGAAGCCTATTCTACCAAATTAATACGTACAAGTAATTATCTGTACCAATAGTTATGTTATATAACAACCTCTTTATAAACCCATCTCATATACCTGATCTCCCTACCACCCAATAAAGCTAGATAACCTTATCAGTTATTATATGATTTACATATTTTGTCTTCACAAATATTCTGAAAAGACCTTCATCAACATCAACCATGAAATCTAAACCCACTGGTACCTCCAGGCGTAGCGGCAGCCGATGCCTCATAATCTGCTGCATGGCAGCGGTGGCCTCGATTCTGATCACCGGGGCCGTGTTCACCGCCTTGTGCCTCACTGTCTTCAAGCCAAGAGAGGCCGAAATATCTACCCATTTCGAAGACATTAACAACTCTTTCTCACCAAATATAACATCATTGAATGTTAGTATAGATGTGATCATAACAATCGACAATCGAAAGAACTACGGAAGCTTTAAGTTCAACAACGCCATAGCTTATGTTTATTACCATGGAGACGTTGTTGCTGAAGCTCAAATACAGCATAACCTCGTCCCTGCACGTGGCAAAGTTAATATGACTTCTTCTGCAGATTTTATGATGGGAAAATTAATATCCAATCCCAATTTTGTGGACGACGTCGTTTCTGGAAGCTTGCATTTGACGTCCACATCTAGTTTGCATGGAAAAGTGATTTTGTTTAAGATTCTTAGGATGCATGCTACAACATTTAGCTCTTGTAATATCTCGTTTAACATTAATGATAGAGATATCCAAACTACGTGCAACTCCAAAATCAAATTGTAGTGTTAGATATTTTTTTTTTTCTTCATATATAGTATCTATAGGAAGAAAATGAGATTTTTTTTCCATATTTTGTTTAATTAATATTATTTAGCTACAAACTCTTGAGTAATAAAGGAATACTATTTTTAATGATAGATTTATATGTATAAGTATATTTTTTTTCTTACTTTACTTTTAGTGTCACAAATATTTGTTATGACTAAAATTAAGATTTATCAATACAGAAAAAGCTATAACCTTTGATGGCGAGACGAAACACTGGCAAACACGATTACCAGCGGAAAAAGATGCCTGTCATAAGGATGTACGATCTTTAGTTTTACAGTTTGACAGTGAGCAATCTTACAACAATCATGAGATAAACAAAATATGAGATGAATGGTCAATTTTTGTGAAGTCTAATATATTGAAGGAATGAGTACATGGTTATTACTTTACTTTTTTTTATGATACATGTAGGATATAGTTATATATTTTTTTTGTTATGACGTGTAGGATACAACTTTTTTGATCGCTACTTTTGGCTATATTAGTTTTAGTGGTATACTTTATAGTTATATTAATTTTTTTTGGTTACATGAAAATTGTCATTGTTATTATACTACAAACTTTAATGTTAGTGCATAAAAATATATTGTTATACAAATTAATTCTAAAATCTAAAAATTTAGGTGGAGAAAATTATAGAGAAATTTGCAAGGAAAACTCTGCAATTTTCTCTTACCTACAACTATGCATTATTTTGTAACCAACACAAAAAGTAGAAAGAACACATATTTTTGTGTACATATGCGTCAAACTGCAACTGACGCAATAAATTAATTAGCGTCAGTTATAGTTTGAAGCAAAAATTTTTACTTGAGCTTAGAAATAACGCCAATAGTGTTGTACTATATGCATCGGTTCTCAATTGAAGTACAAAAGTTTTTGCTTCAGCTAGCAAGTGAAGCAAAAAATAAGACTATTTGCATCTAGAGATATTACGTCAGTTTTACCAACCGACACAAATTCTTAATGTGTCACTTTAAAATTAAAGCAAAAATGCATTTTTGTAATAGCGTTGTTTAACAATGATATTTGTGGAGGGTGACTCTAAAATTGTTATTGATTGTTTGAAAGAATTATCTGAGTTGTGGGAAATCTATGCTTGTGTTTTGAACATTAAAAGCTTTTTTTTTTCTAAGTTTACTCGCTTTAATTTTAGTTTTATTCCTAAAGATTATAATTTTTGTGCTCATAATGTCGTAAAATGGGACCTTGTTAATTGTTGTTCATGGGAGCTAAAGCTGGATAATATTTCGGGGGATGTGCACTATAATGATAGACTGATAGTGATTGGTATTCTTCTTTGTAACATGTTTGAATTTTTTTGTTTCCATCAAATAATAATTATAATAATGATATTATGATTGGTAGAATTAAAAATATTTTTGTAATTTGCTATTTTGAAAATATATAAATTATTTCATATTATTGATTTAAATTATTTATAATTTAGTATTTTTTTTTAAAAAAAAAAAATTGAGACATGTTCAACAAAACTGGACTAGAAAAGGGTTCTCATTGTGGGTCCCAATATCACGTCCATCAATATTGGAATAGAAAAATACCACTTTTATGTCCCTGAATAATATGTCCAACGCAAAATAGATCGGAAAAACTTATCTAGTCAACTTTGATGGACATAAAAAGAGGTTTTTATAACAGTGAATTATGAATATGCTAATTAATGTTATATAATGGCACTACAAAAAGCTGCTACTTTTAGTCATAATTTTTTAGTCATAACATTTTATTTTTTTGTGACTAAATGTGACTTTTAGCCACAGCAAAATGTTATTGGTAAAATAACATAGTATTTAGTTACAAGTTGTCACTAATTTAGTTTTAGTCACAACAAGTATTGTGACTAAAAATATATTGATTTTGACTAAAAATACATTTAGTCACAATAATTATAATTTTTATGACTATACCTTTAGCCACAGACTTTTTAGTCATAACATAGAAATAATAATTTATAATTAGTCACAATTTTTTTTACTTTTAGTCACAAGGTTTGTTGTGACTAAAAGTAAAAAAATTTGTTGTATGAATATCCAATCTCAAATCCATATATTTTTTCTTAAACAAAGATTAAACAAATATAACCATAACTTTAAATTTTTGTATATTCATTTGACATTATTGATTTCTTAAAAAAAAACAAAAAGAAAAAAATTAACATAATTGATCACTCTACTTCTGGTTTATAGGCTAACAAGAATAAGATGTCTGTTTATTGTTTGGGCTTGACTAAGGTGGATGAGTAGTTTATTTTGGAGAGCTTAATTAGGTTTTATTAAAAGCAGTGTCCCTTTTAAGCATCTCAGAATCTCAATTTACTTAAAAAATTCAAAATTAGAGTGTGATACCATATCATTGATCAGAAGATGATTGCTAGAATTATCGTGTGGAGCTCTAGACACATCTCTTATATATGTTGGGCTATGCACTCTAACTAATATAACTCTGTTTTGATGGCTATTCATACTTATTAGGCACAATTACTAATTATTCTGAAATATATTTTTAAAATAGACTAGTAGTATTTGTATAACTTTCTTCTGAAAAAGTGCTTATACTTCAGATGCTCCTGACTTATTGCTTGGAATCAGCTATGTTTACCAAAAGACTTGGGAGGTTTGAGCATTAGCAATAAGCAATAAAATATTGGTGCTTTGGGTAGGTATTTGTGGGACATTGCTTCAAATAAAGATTGTTTGTGGGTGAGATGGATACACTAATTAAGTTTATCTTAAAAATGAGGATTAGTGGAGTTATAATGCTCCACCAGGAGTAACTGTTACTTGAAAAAGATTTTTAAGGTCAAAAATATCATTAAATATAAAATAGAGTTGATTGAGTTTTGCAGAAAATACATTATCTTTCAACTTTGTTTGAAGCTTTGGCCGAAATGATCCTTACCTAATGTGTAGTTTAAGTATATTTGGAATCGCTATAGTTATCCAAAATACAAGTTCATAATATGGTTGGCTTGTCTTCAAAGATTACATAACATGGTTGTAATATATAAGCGCTTAAATAAAAAAAAAAAGTCTTCAAAGATTACATACTAGAGATCGAATGGTTCGTTTTAGAGTCTTAACAGAGGATTTCTGTTTGTTTTGTTAAGAGGAACCACAATTATATTTTTTTAATTGCAGATATTGCAATAGGATGGCTGATGTTATTTTCAGATAGCTTTGTTTTCAGACAAAACATAGATCTCTTGAAGTGTGTTTAAAGAGGACTAAAAGAGCCAATCTTACTAAATTCTGGGTAAATTTATGTGTAAAGTATAAATGCTTTAGTGTAATATATTTGGGAGGCTAGAAATATTTGTTTGTGGGACCAAAAAATGTATATATACTATAAAAAGATTAAAAGAGAAGTGTATTATAGGTTTTCTCATTTTAAAAAAGAGAAAAAAAAAATTAGGAAACATTTAAAACTCTCTCTCTCTCAAGGGTTAATAATATGGAGAAAAATTAGAGTTTCTCGTTCCTAAATTTATAGCTATCGACCGAGATTGTCTTTTTTCTCTGGCTAGGCCCGCCAGCCTTCCTAGGGCTTAGGTGCGGCTTGCTCAGGATTGTGTTTTGCTATTGCAATTCGATTTTTCTACTATAATTAGTCTTGTTCTTGTGACATGATTTTGTTTCATTATTCGTGGTTCCTCTTTATTCTTCGATGGCTCGTCATTAAATTATTGTTAGTGGTTAGGAATAACAAGTTCTTAGCGACTAATTGGGAGTTGTTAGTAGTACAATTATGTACCTTACACATTAGTTACGTGCTCAAGCTACGTACAAGGTTGAATGAACCTGCTGCAACAGTGTCCACTAGTATCTTCTTAGTGGTGAATGAAACAGAACATTTATGTTCTAAAGGTTAATTGTGATGTTGCAATCTTTTTGTGATTTCATTTTAATTTTTTTTATCAAACGATTTGTAAATTAGGCAGCTCATTATTTAACTCGTTTTTTTAATTTTAATCCTGGCCGTGTCTTTAATAAAAAAGATGTCGTTAATTAACTTTTATAATTTATTAAAATAATAATAAAAAAAGGGTAAATACTATTTTGGACCCTCTGTTTTACAAAAGTTACCAATTGGACCCTGTGTTTTGTTAAATGACAAAATGGACCCTGTATTTTCTAAAATAGTACAAATAAGACCCTGAATTGATTTTTTGTCAAAATAAAGTTTAATTATAATCCGATCTAAAAGTGCTATGACAAAACTGTTTATATTTTTTGTATCTGTTCGTATTAAGCATTGTCTTCAAGTTGGTTGTAATAAAAAAAAAGTTGTCAAAAATTAAGCTCAGGGTCCTATTTTTATTATTTTAGAAAATACAGGGTCCATTTTATCATTTAACAAAACACAGAGTCCAATCTGTAACTTTTGCAAAATACAGGGTTCAAAATGGTATTTATCCTAAAAAAAAAAGTTAAAACCAAATATTAAAAAGAAACAAAGTCAAAACCATATAAATTATTATTATTATTATTATTATTATTATTATTATTATTATTATTATAGGGAAGACCATATAAATTAATTTGAGGATGTCCATTATTAAAAATGTACACCAAATAAATTATAATTGTTGACTCGAGACATAGATATCTAACCACATCAATGTTCTTTCTAGTTTCTAGGGTAAAGAGTAAAGAGAGAGAATCATGCATACATCTTAGTCTGACTAAACTGAGTACACTTATTCGCATCTCAACCTTATAATATAATGTGTATTAATTTACCTCTATAAATTTTCGTGGTGCAATTATTGAACATGGACTTCAAATATTTTGTCATTCTTAATTGCCAGCCGTCCCACGCTAGCGTATTTCCTCTCTTTTTCTTACTAAACATATTGTACATTTTATGTGTGTATGTACATGTATGTATCCACATATATATGATGATAAGATACGGCCATTAGTTTAATGGATTTCCTCTTTGAGTGAAACCTTATTTAATGAAGAGTAGAGTTGTTGGAGCGGCAGGGAAATACAAAAGATGAGTAAATAATATACATATATATATATAGTGATAAACTGAATGTGTGTGATAAAAGCAACTTATATAAATTATTTGATGAAAATTAAAGCAAGTAGATTCACGGGACGAATATGGTCGTAGCCCTAGATAAAGGTATATAAATTTGCAAGAAATGAATTAAGAAATTAGGAGGTTTAATCAATTATGTACATTCTTCACTCATTCCTAGTCACGGGACATAAAAGAAAAAACAATGAGACATTGTTTTCGCATCACGGGACACCACACTAGGAAACATGTTTGGTTTAAAGTCAAAAAAAAACCAATTAGAATCCAGATAAATTAATAATAATAATAATAATAATAATAATAATAATAATAATAATAATAATAATATTTAGGCTTAATTTTCAACTGCTCGCACATGACAATCATTGATAATTCTCCCCATCATTAGATGGAAATCTGTGGAATGATTTTTACAATTTTCAAATGCTGCGTATGAACATAATATATAATAAATATATGTATTTTTATTCTTTCACTTCACGTATATGTATACATTATAGTTAATGTGTTTTAAAGCCAAATTTATATGGTTTTATGCGACAATCACGCAGTAATTTTTTTTTTTTTATTTCCCTTTAGTTAGAGGGTCATGAGTACTTGTAAAAATATGCTAAGCTCTTTCAAACAAATTTTTTATATATATAAGTATATAAAATAATAATAGTTATCCTAAAAAATAAAAAATAATAGTTACAACTTATTAAACACTAAAATGTACACAATAATATAGCACACATCTTAAAAAACACATACACATAATAATAATAATAATAATAATAATAATAATAATAATAATAATAATAATAATAATAATAATAATAATAATAATAATAATAATAATAATAATAATAATAATAATAATAATAATAATAATAATAAGGCTAATTAGGATTTTTATCCCTAAACTTTGACATGTACCAAATCATGCCCCCTCAACTTTTAAATTCGTTGAAAATGCTCCTTGAACTATTTAGATTGTTGGATTTAATAAGAACTTTTTTTTAATTTTAGTAAAAAAGTCTAACATGGATGAAAGTCCAGGCGCCATAATTTAGTACATGTCAAAGTTTGAGGGGCATGATTTGGTAGATATCAAAGTCTGGAGAGCATAATTTAATATATAAACAATCACCGAAGTAGTAAAATTGAATGAAATTAGACAAAAGTCTTTAAATCTAACAATCTCAATACTTCAGGAGCATTTTTAACGACCTTAAACGTTCAGGGGGCATGATTTGATACATGTCAAAGTTCAAGGGGTAATAATAATAATAATAATAATAATAATAATATAAGACTTAAACGCTCGTATATATATATCTTACATATTTTTTTTTTTTTGAGTAGTTTAATAAAAAGAATTACTAAAAGGATATTGTTAATTAGTGCTTAGTAGTGGCAGACCTGAGACTAAAAATTAAGAAAGAAGTATATGTGCTGTTTTTTTTCTATTTTTTTGTGAGGGGAGTCAAAAGTAAACTAAATATTTAATGTAAAGAAATTTTTATCAGGAATATTTAAACCCTTTATGGCAAAACTATTATTTTTATATTTATCACTTTTAATTATAATTATATAATATAATTAATTAAAATACATATATATTTTTATTTTTTTAGTGGGATAACTACCCTTCTTGCTTTTATGTGGGTCTGCTCATGCTTAGCACATTCATCGGTGTTATAGATATATTATTATTCTTCTAAATGAGTATCGAGTTTTATATAACTTAAGAAAATAACTCAAATAATATTACTAACTAATTGTGGGCGCCACCTATAAAAAATAATGAGTACCACTAATATACTTAATAACAATACTTTGTACCAAAAAAAAAAAAAAACAATACTCTTTAATAAAATACATACATACCACGTCATTGTGCAATTTAAATATGTGAAATGTGAATGTGCACCTATCATTGATTCATTATTGGATGTTAATAATAATTAATATTGCCTTGGTAGAGTTTTACTCTATCTTATGGTTAATGTATTTAAAGCTTTAATAGAAATGTACATGATATAAAAATATAAAATATAATTTATATATTTTGTTAAAAGTTTACTCTAATAAATAATATGTCAATTTGTGATGCAAATATCTCACATAATAAAAAGTGATTTAAATTTAGATCACAATATAGCTAAAATTTATATCACAATAAATGATATGATTTTATAATTACTATTATACCATTTTTAATATTTTATTATAAAAATCTAATTAGCAATATGCTTATTTGTATTAAATGACTTTTATAATTTATATTATTTTATTATTAAATTTTATATTTACCATTGTATGATTATTATTATTTATATTTTTAATAAATTATTAAATAAGTATTAAATCACATATTACATTTTAAATCAAGATTTACAATGTATTGAAGCATGATAAAAAAAAAAATGGTGAAAAAATATTACAAAACTATTATTAGTACTAAATATAAATTAATTTTTGCATTCTCCCGATGGTGTTAATGTTAATAAAAAAAGAGAAACTACAGCATCGATTGACGATTCCTACAAGTGCATAAATTTTGTTGGACAGAAAGTATTTAATACAAAATAATCCTTTCGTCAAAGTATACTACTTTGAAAAAGGACCATTCATTATATAAGTAACGACTAAGCTAGAAAGGACTGCAGAATTTTCAAAAATGACAAGTCATGCCATGATCGATAAACTTTGTTAGGTTATATATATATATATAGATTACGTTCGAAGAAAAACAAATTCCACACATAAAATTTGTTATATTTGTTTTGTCCGAATATTTATTTCTATTTTTTTATTATACATTGATAATAACTTAGTCAAGTACATGTTCTTAATAGATTCTCAAAAAAAAAAGTACATGTTCTTAATAAATAAATATATTTTCATACAAAAATAAAATAAATAAAAAATAAATATATTTTGGCGTTTGTAATGTTTATTATTACATATCGGTTCAAACAATTTTACGAATATTTGTTGCTTAATATAATCTGTGAAACACCTCTAGAGATCAGAATGAGATTTTAATTTTACAAAGCTGTTAAAATATATAACAAATGTATAGGATGATTTTTGAATCTTTGGGTATAAGGATTGAAACACTTTATGTTATATATAATTGCTTAACGCAATTGTCTTAGCTAATGAATCTGTCAAAACAACTCTAAATAAAAATAATATGAGATTTTTACAAATTAAGGCTGGTAAAAATAACATAAAAATATAACAAATGTATAAAAGGATTGAATCTTTGGAATTGCCCTCTCTCATATTCAACTACCACATTATCCTAATAAATTAAATTTTGCTTAATACAAACAATGGTTAAATACCGTTTTGGATCTTGTGTTTTACTAAAATTACTAATTGGACTCTCTGTTTTGTTAAATGACAAAATTATGGACTATATATTTTCTAAAATAGTACAAATAGGACCCTGAATTGATTTTTTGTCAAAATAAAACTTAATAATTGATCTAGAGATATTATGACAAAACTTGTTACGTTTTATTATTTATTTGTTCGCATTAGAAATTATCTTAAAGTTAGTTATATTAAAAAAAAATAAAAATATTGAAAATTGAGCTCAAGATTTTATATGTTTACCATTTTGAAAGATATAGAATCAATTTTGTCATTTAACAAAACAAAGGATCCAATTAATAATTTTTGCAAAACATATAGTCCAAAATAATTGTGAGAGACAAACAATAAACTGGTTATTAAACAATGAGGAATTTCTTCTAACCAAGAAACCTCGTTTTCCATCTGTAATGCATATGCAACTCATATGTTGCGGTTTTACCATTTTGAATTACATGCAAAAGGCATATACAGCTGAAAAGACAGATAACAAATACCTAATAAATCTAAAAAAAAATCAGTCGCCGTATAAAAATTGCACCCGCAAATCGTTAATCTAATATATATCTTCGTTTACTGGCCCCACTAATAGCTAGAAAATTAAGAAGTTAAGTCATAGAAAGCTATAATAACATGAGTTAATGATATTAAGAGTTCAAAAATCTAATCAAACTACAGCTTAGAATAAGTCACTTTTTTCCTTTTCCAATCAAATGATGGAGTCTAGAGTAGTTACGTCACTTTACAATGAGATTATCTTTAAGTTTAATATCTATAATTAATAGGAAGTAAAAAAAAAAAAAAACTTATTACTATAATATATCCTTAAAAAAATTATATATTTTGGCAATTTTTATTTTGAAAGAGCAAACAAGAGTTCCCCTTCTACTATATTTATAATTAAATATTAATTAATCCACTTTGCCGACTTATACTTCTATTATAACAAGAAAGAGCTACTAGTACTTATTAATTGAATTGAGTTTGGCCTTTAATTAAATACTCTAAATTAATACATATATAATACTCCCAAAGTTTTAAATCAAATCATTAGGTCGTTAAGTATGTGATTGACCACCTAACATTAGTTGTTAATCGATTTAAAGCTAAATGGTTTTGTCTTGTCAATTGGATAATGTCCCAAATGGTTATCATTATCATGCATGGCGCCTGTGTTTTTATCCAAATTAATTATACAATTAAAAAGTAAAATATTTAAACGATTTCCTTATATTATCCATATGTCTAATCTAACTATGAAAGATTCAAGTACTTCCATATTGATTTGATGAATTAATCAAAATGTCCCCAATAGTACAAATTAATCTCTTCCTAGCTAGCTAGATATGTATGATTAAGACTTCAAGGTTTTACATACAAAGCATGTAATTTATATTCAGAACTATTGGATAATTTTTTTCAGAACATGACAATGAGTTCAGGGATGTTTCATGGAATAAACATTTATATATATATATATATATAATTATATATATTATATTATTTATACTTATATATCTCAATGGAGGTAAAAATTAATAATTATATTTTTTTGGAAATAATAAATAATATGTCGAGTAACGAGTGGCCGGCAAGTTCTAAAAAAAAATTATAAAGGTGTTATTTATTAATTTATTTATTTTTTGGTTCTATGTATGTATATATAATACTGATTAAATTTTGCAGACATTATTATATAACATTTATTCTAAGTTTTTTTTTATTAAATATTAGTAAATATTATTTTTCGCCCTGTCGACATTTACTGCACCATTAATGCTGCAAAAAAACTTATATAGGAAAAAAATGATATAAAAGAAAAACTTGCTAGCTGATAAGTTTCTAGTGACAGAACCTTTTTATTAGGGTAAAGTGTTCTTCTTTCTTCTATATTTTATATTTTATAAAGGCCAAGTTTGGGAGTAGTTCAAACACCTTTCAGGCATTATATACTTTGATTCAACATTAAATAATGATATTTAGTAGTATAATAACACATTTTCTTGTACATAATCCGAAAAACAAAAAATGAAAAGTAAACAAAATTATAAATAGCTTCTATCGAAAATAAATAAAATAATTGCATTAATATATACTTTATTTTTTGTTCTTAATGTATATATATTTATGTATACACAGTGGCCGAGGAAGAGTTTTCAAAGTGGAAGTCCTAATTGTGAAGAAAAAATTTTGTGTTGCTAATTATTATGTAATTTAATTTTTACATATATTTAATATATACAAAAATAGATAATTCTTTGTTGGAGGGCTATAGCCCCTAACTCAATAACGGCCTCCGTGTGTTTTTTTCTTTTGAGTGTAATATAACGGCCTCCGTCAATATATATATATATATATTTATATATATATATATATTATGAAAGTATACGTACGAGTAATAATTAATATCTGTGGCCGTTGTGACTATTACATCAAGAAAATTTGGTTCGCCGTTAATTTTCAACTAATAATAATTAAAAGAACAACATACAAAATAGGAATATGTATCTTCATATTATTTTGTAATATTATTCAATTAGATAGAGAATCAGAATGATGGAATTAAATAATAATAATCAAGAGGGCCTAGAGGGAATGTGGTTCACAGAACAAGTAGTATTAATAAGATATTATATATTAATATAAAAATTACTAAATTAATATTAGAGAAATAAAATTTATGAATGTTTCTCAAATAAATATATAGAGAAAGAAGAAAAACTCCTCTGTACTACACCACCTGACTTAAATGCTCTTGCACATGGAGGGGTCTTCAATTCATGCCCTTTCTGAGTAGTTCTTTTTTGGGATTGAATGGTCTGCAAGAGGTTGGAGATGAATTAATAATATTATTCAAACCCATCAATCTAGCTACTTTTCCATTACTTAATTAATTAAATGCTTTAAATAATTATTTATTTATTATTTGTGACAAAAATTGTATATACTCTCAAGGGGTGCCAATTAAGAAACCTACTTCATCCTTATTTACAAATTTGAAATCTAATTATTGAACCCTGGCCGTTTGCATATATAATATTAATTGTATCGATCAATGTATAACCAAACATTTACTTGTATAATACAATACATGTTTTTTTGTTTAATTATAAAGTAGTAATTGGCTGGCATTATTGGTTATTAAATTAGTTCCTTCCCACTTACTACGAACCTTTTTTTTTTCTTTTTCATTAACATGTTGTTTCATTTATATAAATATAATATTATGCAAAGCTAGCTTAGGGTTTGAAAAACAACTAATTTCAAGGAGAATGTTTCCGCAGCCAGCATCAACTTTTATAATTCTTGATTTTTAGTACCTAATAAAGACTCCGAGATGCTCTTTATTATATATATATATATATATATATATACCTTCTTTGTTTTCCAAATTCATGAACCAATAATGACTTTGTTATCTAACAGACCTAGTCCTATACTATTTATTTATATGAATATACTACTACAATAAATATTGAATAATTCGTCGTGATTAGAAAGGAGGATGTCTAGGTTTACACGTATAGAAGATATATTTATATATGTTTGTATGTATATGTATAGATGCGTATGTTTATATAGATACATATGAGAGAGATCATCATGATCTTTTCGCTCGTTTATAATTATGTTTAATTTCAACCGATCGATCTATACATAATAAAACAATATATAATTAACATTAATAATTTATATATAATAACATAACCGCTGTCAATTATGATAATGACATTCACATGCATTGTTATATCTTGCCTTCTTATTTATGTAGTTACTGTCTACTGATTAGACAACATAAATAGAGCCAAAAAAAAATGTTAGGACAATACATAGTAGTTAATTAATTAATTTACATTAAATTATAATTGATGAGAATGAAACATATTACAAACAAAATTAATTGGAACATATTAACAGGAAAAGGAAGATAACTCCTTAATTTATGTTTAATTTGTACATTGTCGTAAGGAAAGGCGCGTGTACTGTATGGAACACAAACAGAAGTATATTCTACATATTGGAGTTAATTAATATATATATATATAAACAAAAATCAATTAACCAAGATAATTCACTAACATGGACATGGGAACCAAACATAACCCTCTTTTCTTTAAGTCTATACACTCATTAATTGGTTCATTGAAATCCACTACACTCCTTTCTTCTGATCCCTGCATTTCTGAATAGTACTCTAACGTACCACCTCTTTTACCCTACGAACAAATATTATTAATTCCACACACGAACCAAATTAAAAGATCAGTTATATAATTAAAAAGCTCAATTAAACTATACATAAATAAAATCGTTGTTTTATTTTCTTTTCATAGGTAAGAATAATTACCAGAGAATTGTTCTCAAGAAAATGATCACCCGCGTGTTTGTTTTTCATATCAATCGCCCGTTTCAGATCACCAACCTAATTAAATATGTCATGTATATTTATTATATATATATATTTAAATAAGAAAAACACACAAATAAATAAATCAGCACAAAAATTAAAATTGTTTGTAAAATAGTAAACGTTGTAAGATATAAAAGAAAAGAAAATTAATATATGATATATAATGTTAATTGATGACCTTGGGACTATTGACTGGGGAACTAGCAGTATCTTCTAAAGAATCATCTGAAGAAATTACTTTGGTTCTTGTTCTCTTAAAAGTCAGCTTCTTGGGCGGCGGCCGGGATCCTCCGGCAGCGATGGACGGGTTGGTCCCTGCTGGGAATTGAAGATTGTGATGATCTCTTTGGTTGGAGATTTTCCATGCAGCATAAGAAGCAGCATCAGAGACCAAGGAAGAGCCATATGAGATCAAACTCCCTTCTTCATCATCATCATCATTTTTATGATCAATATTATTATTGTTGTTGTTGTTGTTGGAGAAATCTTGAAAATAAGCTGTCCAACCACTCTCTTCACTGTAATATTCTGAATTAGGAGAGGAATTAATTGGTTTGGTCATAGAAGATGAGTTGCTATTATATTTCTCCATATCAAATTAAGAAGGAAGAAGAAAATATATGATGAAGAAAGAGAAAACTAGAGAGAGGGTTTTTCTAAAGAGAGTAGTTGTTTTATAACTGAAATAGAAGACCAAAGAAGGGAGATCAAAAAGAGCAAAACCTACCCCATATTCATAATATTATTAGAATCTGAAAGTAGGGGCCACAAGAAAACTAAGGCTTTAAAATTTGATATGAGAGAGAGAGAGAGAGAGAGAGAGAGAGAACGTGCAATTTTATAAAAGAAAATACAAAAACATATTCATTATGAAAAAGAGTAATATAATGCATAGAAGGGTTGACCTTTGTGGTTCCGAATGGGATTTAACACGACACTTAGAGAGAGAGAGAGAGAGAGAGAGAGAGAGAGAGCTCGTTTCTATATGATGGACTCTCACCTTTCAACTAATTACAATAAATGAGTCAATTCCAACATTATATGCTTCCCCATAGCCACAATAAGTAGGATTTTTTTAAGGAGAAAGAAAAACGGAAAACAATTTTATTGATTAAGAGGTATAATTTTTCTTTGCCCCGCAAAGTTTATTGATTAAGAGGTAAATGTCTCAAATGTCAAATACCTATACACCTAACGAGTCAAAATGAGATACATTTTTTTTCAGAAAGAAATGTAAAATTTATTAAGATAAATTTGTTGTTATAGAAGAACTTAAAAACCGAGGACAAGCTTCTGTCCAAATATAGTCTTCTAAACTAGTAGCAGAGGTTGCCCGGATTAATCACCGAAGCATCCGTCGCTAGAGCAAAGGATTCAGGAGGAGGTAGTATTCATCGAGTAGCTCGGTTTACAATTGGATTCACATGCAAGGCCCAGATCCAAATGAAAACCTCACCTAGCATATTCCTTAAACTATGTCAGATGGTTATTGGCTAAGTCTAGAATAATATCCAATCTTGACCGCTTGTTGCAAATCATACTGAGTTCCTATCATACCACAACCACCAAAGGATTGTGATCATTAATTCAAAAACCTCACGGGATAGCCTGTCAAAGAGTAATAGGAGAATTTCCTGCACTGGCCCATATGCACATCGACGGAGCATCGACCACACCCCCAACCGACGCCACACTAGAATCAAACCAGAACAGAAAAATAGAGGTACCCAAACTTTCCAAGAGATAAGTTGTGTTGCTACTAGCTAAGCCAAACAGTACATGCGCCAAACAAACACTTTCACCTTTGGTGGCAGATTGAGATTGCATACTCTATTCAACCAACGAGTTATCCTGGATGAATCTACATTTTCATTCTTAACCTCGAGTGACAAGGCCAATGAGTAGCCACTTTTGACAGTATAAACCCCATCTTTATCGTAGTGCCAACACCAACTGTCTTCTACCTCACCCCTCGCTAATGGAATAGATAGAATTACGTCCACATCTATTGGCAAAAAAAACCTATTGAAGCTTCCCCACGTCCCAAGTACCAGATGGAAGAATAAATTCACTCACCCGACAATCACTAGTAATCCTCCTTGTAATTTGCTGAAAAGACCTCGGTCGCAGGAGCCATGGTTTCTTGAAAGCCCTAACTTGTGTTCTATCTCAAATAGATCTCTAAAGCCCACACTTAAGCAATTCCATTCCCCAAATCAAACTCAACCAAAGATGAGACGAACCAACTTTTTTCGTGGCCTCATTGATAGAGCAATTTGGGAAATATTTATGTTTCAAAACACAAGTAGCAATGAATTGGATATAGAAATAATCTCCAAACTTGCTTGGCCAAAAGAGCTTGATTAAAAAGTTGAAAATTTTGAAAACCAAGCCCACCCATCACCTTAGGTTGACAAACTGTTTCCCATTTCACCCAAGGAATCTTCCTTTGATCTCCAGCTGAACCCCGCTAGAATTGTCTTACAATTGACTTTAATTTTTCACAAGTTTTCTTCGGAAGCTTAAAGACGCTCATCATATAAGTTGGAATATCTTGAAGAATAGATTTGATAAGTACTTCTCCAGTTGAAAAGAAATTCTGATTCCATCCCCGCACACGCTTCCTAACCTTTTCACAGATTCCCAATGCCCGCTATTTGTTTCTACTAATCATCGTAGGTAATCCCAGGTACTTGTCATGCGTGGCCACTGATGTCAACCTTAAAACTCTCAAAACCACATCTCGATCCACCTATTGCACATTCAGACTAAAAGTGATAACAAACTTCTCAAAATTAATCTTCTACATCGAGGCAGCCTCATAAGTTAAAAGGATACGCTTTATAGTTTTAGTATCACCTCTATTAGCCCTACCAAACACAAGGCTATCGTCTTCAAAGAACAAGTGTGTAACACGTGGTCCTGATCTAAAGCACCAAAACCCCATCAGTTCAGATCTGGCTTCTACAAGGAAGAATAATGAAGACAAAGATTCGGCATAAAAGAGAAATAAATAAGGAGATAAAGGACATCCCTATCGTAACCCTCTTGTCAGAATCACTCGGCCTTTAGGGTGCCCATTGATTAAGAAAGTCTACTCTGGGGTCATCACACAGTCCATGATAA
This sequence comes from Cannabis sativa, assembly GCF_029168945.1. Taxonomy (NCBI): domain Eukaryota; kingdom Viridiplantae; phylum Streptophyta; class Magnoliopsida; order Rosales; family Cannabaceae; genus Cannabis; species Cannabis sativa. The sequence goes on along the minus strand of NC_083608.1, from coordinate 41,101,560 downwards.
CCCTAACACAACCCTCAGTAAAGCTAAATTATCGCATCATACTGGCTGAGAACCCCCATTCCACTCGGTCATATGTTTTACTCATGTCAAGCTTGAGTGCCATAAATCCCCTTCTCCCGTTATTTCTTTTAAATAATGAGTGAAGTAGCTCAAAACTGACCATAATATTGTCACGTATGATATGAGGGGGCGAAGAACACTTCATCCTCAGTGATAGCACTTTGGCAAATTTTATACATTACATTACACAAAGCAATAGGTCGATACTCTTTAACCAATCTTGGTTTTTGTACTTTTGGTATCAACACCACGTTTGGCTTATTAAACTATCGCACCGAAGCTCCTTCATTTAAGATTACAAGGCATACTTGGCTAACCCTTTCTCCCACAATATCCCAAAATCTCTAGAAAAAGAAAGCATGATATTCGTTTGGTCGCAGAGCTTTTGTGGCACCAACGACCTTAACAGCCTGGTGAATATCTTCTTGAGTGAATGGTGCCATTAGACGCTCATTATTGACCACCAAAATTTTAACAAGTTTCACATTAGATTTTCTCATTTGTCGGATTGGCTGTTTGAAAAATATCTGTAAAATACCGCTCCACTTCACTAAAAATCTCATCCTCAACACACAGTTTATGGCCAATTTTTGTCATAATCTCAGTTATAGCATTTTTCTTCTTCCTCGTCGTTACTTTGTCATGAAAGTATTTTGTATTTCTATCACCGGCCATCATCCCTTCTGATCTTGATCTCTGCTTCCAATAAAGTTCCTCCCTATTCATAAGGTCATCCAATTTAAGTTCTAGAGCCTTCACTTCATCCATTCGAACCTCAAGGGCATTAGCACTCAAGAGTTTGTCTATCTCCTTTTGCGTTTCTACAACTTGCTTAGATAAAGACCCAAACCTTTGCTTATTCCAAGTTGAAAGACAATTTACACAGTAATCAAGCGACTCCCGAAGTTCAAACCAGACAATGTACCACTGATTCGACCCCATCTAACGTACATCTTTTCCAAGCCTCAACCACAATAGATCGACAATCCTCTTCTTTAAGCCAATGAGGTTCGAACCAGAATTGCCGCTTACCTCACTCAAGATTCTGTACAACAACATTCTCAAGTTTCGTAATTATAGGATGATGATTAGAACGAAGAAACTCACCATGGCACACTCGAACTAAAGGATACAACTCAGACCAAGCTTGATTGCAAACAAATCGATCTAGCCGTTCTTGGACATGTGAAATGCCTTGTCTTTCATTGACCAAGGTGAAACTCGGCCCTTCATATATACCCCAAGTCGTCTAACATACAGTCATCAAGAACTTTTTGAATTCACTCATCGCCATAACATTGTGTTCCATCCCGCCCTTTTTTTCATACATAGATAAAATCTCATCATAATCCCCCCACAAATCCATGGTAGATTAGAGAGTTATTTTAAACGCTGAAGAAGTAACCAAGACTCTTTGCGAAGGTGAGCTTTTGGGTTGCCATAAAATCCCGTGAATCGCCACAACTCACTCTCTAGACATTGTACAAGAGCATCAATATGTCCAATAGAGTAACTTTTAATAGTATCATCCTAATCATCATTCCACATCAATAAAAGTCCACCACTGCTCCCCACACAATCCACTTGAAAGTTAATAGTAAAATTAACATGTCTTCGAATACTTTCTACCCAGTTTCCACGAAACTTAGTCTCGGACAAGAAGACCAAGCTTGGGAAATGCTTGCGCACAAAAGTTCGCAATGCACTTACTACACCAGGGTTCTCCAGTTCCCGTGCATTCCAGCATAAGATACTCATTGGGCCTGGCGAGTCTGCTCCGCAGACTGTGCCAAATCATCATCAACCACCATAAGACTAACAACTGGTGAAACATTCACTTTCACTCTTCACTCTTCTATCTTGCCATCAGTATCATTCTTTCTTTTCACACCACTAGGACACCTCGTACCCTAATTTGGTTGTGTAGACATCCCATCAGCAACAGAACTACTAGCACCATGTCAATCTAGGGAGGGAGTGCGCCTCTTCCAAGTTTTCCTCTTTTGGGCTTTGACCAACGACTCAAAAGTACTTTGAAACAACTTACCCACCACCCTCTCAGAGCAGACAACAACTTTTCCTTTATCACGGCTATTAATTTCAGCAATCCCAAAAGATTTGCCAATCTGTTGTACTTGTTCAGGGGGTAGGGGCGATGAACCCCTTTTGGTGGTGATGTAGCAACCCCAAAATTCTTCATCGGGTTATTGTCAGACTACAATTAAACATCTTTCAGTGGAAATACCGATAAAATGATAGGTGGGCATTCCTCTTCAGTGTTAAGTTGAGCAGGTGGGACAGCAGGATCACCATGTCCCATAGTTTGGATTGAAAGGATCTCCCCAGTTATAGCCTCATTACCCAAAGTAATGCATATCTCCTACTCTCTTGCTTGGCTTTCTAAGCCAGATATTGCAGCAACCTCTTCCACTAAGTTTCTTCTTCGCCAGGAACTTTTAACAGCCTCCACTATTTTACCACTACTACAAAAATGAGTTTTCCTGACGTTTTTAAATAGTCGTTTAAAGTATTCCCGTCGGTTTCATTAAAGAGTTTTTTCATTAAAGTTCATAACAACTTTTTTTAAAGTTGCAACTTTTAGTTGCAACTTCTTCATAAATTCTTTAATAAGCTGATTTTTAACTGTTTGCCAAACACTTTCATAGCACAACTTTTTCAAAAATCATCCTTTAGCTTTTCTAAAAGCTGCGCCAAATGGGCCTTTGATATGAAACTTTTTTCAAGTTTTATGACTCGAAGCTTCTCAAAACCAACGATGATTTTGAGTAGTATGACCGTGCGACTACCATTTTAGTTGATTGGTTACGAATAATGAATTACAAATCACAAATGTTCTTCATTCCCTAAAATGCAAAGTAAGAACTATTATTTAAGAGTTAGTTTAATACTAGTACCCTTAAAATTATTTAACTCTTTCTTATATATGTTTTTGTGTACACAAGAAGCTTGAGATTGTTATGGAAACCCCTTCACTATATTACAATTCACTCCCACGCTCTCTTTAAAGCCAAATTTTTTTCTCACACACAAAAAATGCATAGTCATAAAATTACAAAATTTTGACACTAACCCACTCTAAGACTTGCCATCAAAAATCTCATTTTCACACAATTAATAATTATCCAAAATTCAATACTTTATAAATGTAAAAATAAAATAAATTTGAATCAAACTCTAAACAATCTTCACCTCACTCAAATTCTTAAACTTACAACTCAAACCAAGCCATCAATTAATCAGAGTCAACATGCATTGAGTTCTTACTCTTGTTAAGCATTTTTTCAACACATTCTCCAAAAAAAAAAAAAAAAAAAAAAGAAAAAAAAAGAAATGAAGAAAGAAAGATCGAGGTCAATGATAAATAAATTATATGTTTGCACCAAATAATTGAAATAAGAGTCTGTGCACATATAGTCAACTCGGCATGCTATCTCCCTCTGTACTCTTAGCACTACTATAAAAATAGGTTTTTATTCTAATTTTTAAGGGAATTTTATCTCGATTTTTGTTAAAATAAAAATCAAGATATATGACAGTAGGATAAAAGCTCTTATAAAGAGTGGGATAAAAAAGATACTTTGAATCGCAGTAAGAGACCTATTTTTATCCCAGTTAAAAACTGAGATTAAATGTCAAAAAATAAAATAAAAAATTATATAAAAAATAATCAGAGATCTTAATCCATAATTTTACAATTTTTTGTAAATATACAGAGACCATCCAGAAACCACAAACATAGTGGAAAACCACCTTCAGCAACCACGAATCACCGTCGAAGACCACGAACAGTGACGAGGCAAAAAGGTTCCTCGACCATGAACTCTATCCACTGCGAAAGGTAAAGAACCCAGAAACATCGTGGTTGACGAACCTCCACAAACCTCCGTCCACCTAAGAAAAGATAGAAGGAGAGAGATCTACACTACGAAGGAGATTATGTTTTCGGTGAAAAGAAATGAGATTTGAAAAGGAAAAAATACCTAGAGGTTTCCTCATTTGGTTTCCCGTCGCCGGAAGAAGGCCACTGGATTGGGTGCTTGACGAAGATAGGAGAGGATGGCTGGAGTGTTATTTAATTCGAGAAGAATAAAGAGAGAGTTGTGCAAAAGAGAGAGAAATTGTTAGAGAAAGTGATGAAATCCTAAAGGTTGGAGTGTCATTCAATGCGATAAACGGTCTTAGTTAAACCCTTTTATCCCATTTTTTAGCAAAAAACCTAGACAAAAGGTAACTAAGATTCATTTGGCTCCCATAAGGTTTTTATCCCACTTTAAGGGAGAAAAACGATTCTTAACTAACAAGCCAAACAAGTCCTTTGATATACATAAGTTATTTAGGGTTTGTTTGGCCGGCCAATAAAAATTTAATATTGAACTCATTTTTTATTTTTCAATTTTTTTTAATTGTTCAACCGAATAGGGCCCTTGTCTAAAAAAAAATTAGCTGTTGTCTTTAAGGTGCCAAATCTAAAAGTGGGGTAGAAAGTTTCAACTATCTTTTATCTCACTTTTTGTTTTTGTTAAGTATAAAAAGTGGGATGAATAAAAGGTCTCATTTCTGGTAGTGTAGGGATTAGTCTAACTATTTGTCTTATTTTTAGATTGTAAAGTAATGGTAGAGTCTAGAGGGTTATAACTTGGAGGCCTGGAGAGGAACATTTTTAATGAAGCTCTTAGCAAGGTTGTTGGTTTTGGTTGGAGCTTTGTTTCTTTTGGGTGCCTCGCCACCTGAACAGAATCGCCCATGAACTCACGGCTTGCGCTGCGTCTGTTGACTGATTTCGGTTCTTGAGTGTTGGTAGGTAGAACTTAGTTTCCACATTTTTATGCTTTAAAAAAAATTGTTTTTTCAATAAAAAACAAAAAGAATTTTTTTTATTTTTTTTTAGAAAACTACATAAACTATTATTTTTGATAAAAAAAAAATTACACTTCTACGTTCAATTTTCTTTTTTACATTTTTAGATATTATATAAAGATAGAAGAAAACCATATGAAAGTTACATGAAAACAACATATAAAATAATATACAAATAACAAAAAAACAATAATAAAAATTTCAAGAGTACAACATAAAAATATATAAGAAGACTGTATATTATGTACGAAAAATCTTAAAAACAGTAAAAATATTTAAAATTCCGTACAACTGTATTTTTATAATTTTTTTATTATTTGTGTGTGTGTGTTTTTTTTTAAAAAAAAAAAATAATCCTTTTTTTTTTCCTATTTAGAATCCACAACCTAAAGACTATCAAAATTATCAAAATACCAATCGGGCCTATGAATTCTTGAGAATGCCCACAAGCTAAGGAAACAACAAATGGCATTGCCATATGGGCCCAAACAAACACCATCCATTTGATAATATATAGTTTATAAACTATACCACGGAATATTGATTTTCGCAAATTTGTTTTATTAATTTCATTTATTATACAAAAATTTTAGTAGGTATTTTTACAATACACCCTCTTAAAATAAGTGTACTGATGTACTTGTATTTATTTTGGTATCTAGAAAAAAAAATTACTCTAATTTTTTTTATAGTCGTGTACGTTATAACTGTTTAAGAGATCCTGCAAGATTTTGAAAAATTTAAAATAATTTACAATATAGAAAGCAATATTCAAACAATCTATTTTACACGTGTATAAAATAAAAAATTCACATGTGTAATAGACAGTTTAAACTTTGTATTGAAAGCAATGTTCAAATAATCTATTTTACACGTGTATAAAATAAAAAAATCACACGTGTAATAGACAGTTTAAACTTTTTCAGCAGTTAAATTTTTGTGAATTTCTTAAAAATTTTCAAAATATCTTAAATAACTATAATGTATATATGACCAAAAAAAAAAAAAAAAAAAACTAAAAAAATCTCTTAGTGCATCATCACTTTATAAAGGGTGCATTGTAAAATTTTTTAATGTTTTATATAGTAATGTTTTTGCTGATGTTAAAGTAAATTTTGACATGAAATTAGTCCTTTATATTTCTCTTGTATGAGAAAACCATTAGAAAATGAAGAAAAACATGTCAAGCTGGACTTCGAAAGTTATTCAGTTTTCATAGTCTATTCCATAGCAAAGGTAAATATATAAAAAAAAATTTATAAGAAATCTACATTTCAATTGACAATAGACAGTTTGATCAACAAATATATTATGTTAAGTATGAAGCCAGTGACAAATTTATTTCATAGGATTTTAAATACCGAGAACTTGTACATAAGTTAAATCAAGTCCTATAAATTAAGAAAACACTCAATTGCAACAAAAATACAAAGTGAAAGAAAGTTACAAATCATTGAGCATATAGGACGATGTTAGACTAATCTTTTACATTCAACTAAACTCGAAAGAACTGGACATCACAAGGTATTCATTGTATGTGAATATGGTCAGCAACACAACAACACCTAACAATACTTTTTTCTTTGCAATTAAGTATCGGGTAATATATAATTAGATGTAATAATTTTTGTAGAATACTGTTAATTAATCGTAAAACGTCGCCTCTAAGCATTACTGGTGTTTAATAGTAATGTTGTTAATTAATTTTAAATTTTGAATTTGTTTTTCTTCGAGCTGTTGATTAGTTAGGTTTGGTCCCAAGACTACATAAAGATATATATGCAATAATTATGTTCCATTAGTTTTGCTATGTATGCTCGTATTTTAATTAATTAGGTCATCTCTAAACATTTAATTCATATATGAAAAGATAATAAATATGTACTCAGGGCTGAAGCCTTCTCATTAAAGGTCAAGTGTTGTTATTCAGAGAGAGATATATATAATAATATAGAGAAAAGTATTTTTCTGTCCCCTACCAACTTCATCAGTAAATAAGATTTTTTTTTTAAAAAAAAAATCATTATAATTAATAATCCTCCATCAACAATACCTATATTCCGAGAAAATGCATTTAAAGAAGTATAAAAAACATTAAAGATGAATAATAAATTTGATCTTCTTGTGACATATATATATACATCTTCTCAGGCCCCTAATTAATTATGTTAAATTTCGAATATGCTTTTCGCCTATCGTTCAAATGCAAGTCTCATTTATTTATTCAGCAATTGCATAATAAATAATTAATACGTGTGACCATATATATATATACTAGGTGATTGTTACGTGCTAAGCCACGTAGTGTTAGTTTTATTTAATATTTTAGTTTTTTATTTTAATTAATAATTAAAATAGTATAATTATTTCAAGGATTTGTTTTATAAAAATAAAATATGTGTCAAGTAAAACATAGTTGTGTTATAATAATGTATGTTATTAATAGTAAAATGTACATTAATCTTCTAATTGAAAAAAATTCTATTATCTCATTTCATATTTAATAATAGCTACACAACTATATATTTATAGACTTTCACATTCTTTGCAAATTACTAATAAGTACCAATAATATTTTCATATTCTAATATTTTTCAACCTTCTCCTCTTGGTGGTAAAATTAAAAATAAAACTAAAAATAAGCACAATCATATAAGGTAAATACTAATTACAGCTCATTTCATCTTTTTTTTTTTTTAAGCCCAAGCCCAAAAATAAATAAAAAAAATTATTAATATTCTCCCAAGATAAGTTTGTTAGAGAGATATGTGGCTAAGATGATTTTTTTAATTTAAAAAGAAATTATTAATATTTAAAAGATTGTTTATTTAAAAGATTGTTTAATTTTTTGGGTTTAATTATTGGGTTTATTTTTTAACGGGAGATCAAACCTAATCGTTAAATTTAACAGAATATTCTTTTATTTTTAAGTATATTCTGTTAAACCAAGAAATGCCGTTAGATAGGCACTTTTAATATATAAAGATATATAGAGAGAAATACTAAAGGGCACCAGTGGTGTCTAGCACCTTCCTATGTGTCAATATCGCTATTGATACAACTAAGTATCGGGTACCATATAATTTAATATAATAGTTTTTAGGGAGTATCGCTAGCCAATCGCAACGCGACATGTCGCAAAGGTGCTAGACACCACTAGTGCCTAATAGCAATGCTCATATATATAATATATGTATGTGTGGTTATTAATTAGGGAGCTGTACCTAGGAAGAGAAATAAAGAAGAAAATAATTGGCAAGCTCGAGTGGAGCCTGAATATATATATATGTACTGTGTTTTAGAGAGTGTTATGTCCTTATAATTAGAAGGATTTATTTAATGATGTGAAAACAATAAATATACATCAACTATAATTAAAAATTATATTTTAATCTTTTATTCTCCATATATATATAAATTGTAATAAATTGTGTACAATAGAGAAAAAGAAGAATCTATAATTAAATATTTTATTTTATTGATTATAATTTTCATTTTATATCATTATGATTAATATTTTAAAAAAGCTTTCATATTATATATAAAATTGTTTTTTAATAAAAATAACATTTTACATAAGTTATATTCATTCAATTTTCAATTAAGATATGTCTCATCTATCACTATCTCTATTTTACTTTTTTTTTCCAAAATATTATCGAATTTAACAACTTTTTTACAAATTGTTTTTCTCGTTGTAAATTGAAACTAAATAATATGTAATATAAGCTAAGTTTATGTATGTATGATAAATGGGAAAACAGAGACTAAAGATAATTATATAAAAAAAAAATGGTGAAAAAAAATGAGATAGCACAAAAAATACTAATAATTTTATTCTCTCTGTCATTAAACTATAGTGAAAACATATAAATATTACTTTTCTTTTAAAAAAATTCTTACTATCTTAAATTAATCTCACCTTGAGCTTGCAAGTATTTGAATTGCTTATATAATGTCCTTGTTGATTTATTGTAAAACTAATCTACTTCGTTTATCAGATCTAGAATTTTACCTTCATTTATGAAGTATTTTTATTTATTGAGAGATTATGAAAGTGTTAAAGACCCAATTCCACAATATGAATTTATTCGTAAAGTATTCTAATATTCTATATAATTTTTTATCCTTATTATATTCATTTTTATTTCATTAACTATTAGAGTAAATGAGAAAAACAAAGAGACTAAAGATAATTAAAGAATAAAAAATAAAGAGAAAAGATAGTAAAAAGATAAAATGAGCTGGGTCAAAAAAATACTAATAATTTTATTATCGCTGTCATTCAACTATAGTGAAAATATATTCATATTATTTTTCTTTTAAAAAATTTCTTTCTTATCCTAAATTAATTTCACCTTTAACTAGAAAGTATTTTAATTGCTTAATGATGTCCTTTTTGAATTATTACAAAACTAATCTAATCGTTTATCAGATTTATAATTTTCCTTCATTTATCAAGCATTTTCAATTTCTTGAGAGATTATAAAAGTGTCAAAGTCCAAATTGGAGTTCCGCAATATAAATTTGTTCTTAGAGTATTCTAATATTTTATAATTTTTTTTTATCGTTTTTATATTTAATTTTATTACATTAAGTATTAGAGTAGTGCTATGAAGAGTTGGAGATCATCTATAGTTAAAAATGTAAAGTTAACATATTATTTTATACTTGTATGAAAGCAGAAAGTTGAATAGTTTAGTTTTTTTTTTTTTTTTTTTTTCGACCTCCCTTAAATTAACAAAAAAATTAATTTTATAATTTACCTAATTTATATATTATCACAATTTAAGATAATAATACTCGGTAGGTAATAATTATTTGATTTTTAATTTACTATTATTATTACTCTAGATATTATAATTACCAAGCAATACTAATTAAAAATTAGGCTAATTAGGATTTTTGCCCCCTAAACTTTGACATTACCAAATCATGCCCCCTGAACTATTGAGATTGTTGGATTTTAGGATTTTTGTCTAATTTTATTCAGTTTTACTATTTCAATGATTGTTTATGTACTAAACCATGTTTCCCAGACTTTAATATCTACCAAATCATGCCTTTCGAACTTTGACATGCACTAAATTATGTCCCCTGAACTTTCATCCATGTTAGATTTTTTTACTAAAATTAGAAAAAAGTCCTTAAATCCAACAATCTCAATAGGGGGCATTTTCAATAACCTTAAAAGTTCAGGGAGCAAAAATCCTAATTAGCCTAAAAATTAATCATAATAGATAATAAAATTGACAATAAAATTGACAATAAAATTATAAATATAAATGTTCGGGCTTATTCGAATTAACTAAAATTTGTAAATAAAAATTAATTAAATATTATTATTATTTATATTAATTTAGATTTAGAGGTGTAAATAAATTAATTAACATTTTTAATTAGATTTAAAAAAAAATGCGTTCTCTAAAACGCTAATGGCATGTTTACTAATAAGTAATGAGAATTAATGGTAAGGTAATCATTTTCTTATATTTGTTTACTTACATTATTAATATTAGGAAAGGGAGAACTTGATTAAATAAGAGAAAAAAGAAAGAGAGAACTTCCCCCACTAATTTTGTAAAGAATGCAAGGGTAATGACAATTTTATTTTTTAATACTAAATATATAATGACAATATTGTCCTTTAAAATATATCTTACAAAATAACTACCATATAATATAATTTAGCTCAAAAGGGTAATTTAGTAAATTTAAGCATTCCGATTACGTTTCCTAATAAAGTAAACAAGATAAATCACAACAATTCCATTTCCAAAAAAAATTTAGTAAACAACATATTACAAATATTGATTTCGATTATTTTTCATTTATTTCGTTACATTTTTCTATTAATTTATTTCGATTCTGAATACTGTATAGTAAACGTGCCATAAAATTGAAACAAAATTTATCTTTAATACATAAATATGTAGATATAAGAGAGTAAAATTAACATATTTATTTACTATTTTTTTTTCCTTTTATAACTCTAAATTGTTTAAAAAATTGTAGTGCCCGAGTGGGGTTCTGTTCTCAAGGTTGCAGTTACTTGATTTTCTGGGTTTTCCCCTTCTTCCTCTTTGTGGCTACCCCATGATCTTCAATTCAAATCCACAACAACCCTCCATTACCACCATGTACCAAGATCTCCTCTACTTACGGCAGTCCCATCCTCCGTTGGATGCTATATATAACCCTCACAGTATACTTTATTCTCTATTCCTTCGTTTCATATATTTTTACTTTGCTTTTCCCCATTATATGGATTCAATCTTACAAAATATGTCTTCAAATATGATTTTTTCGGAGAAAGAACGAGAAGTCCACTCCTTTTCTGCTGATGACATTTCGGAAGATAAACAAGCCCCAAAATTTTATCTGGTTGCTCACTGCCTCTCAAATTCAATTAACTCGAAAACTTTCATCAAGAAGATGGGCGAATTCTGGAGCAATAAGTGTTGATTTGAAGTGGTAGTTTCTGAAATGCATTCTGATTTGTTTTTACTAACTATTGGTTGTGCTGGTGATAAACACAGGATTCTCTCTGGTGAACCGTGGCATTACTTCAATCAACTAATACTGCGTTACTCTCCGGTTATGCTTCAAAGTGTTACTAAAGAGGATCTCGGTAAGGTTCAATTGTGGGTGCAGATACATCGCCTACCATTTTTGAGTAAATCACGGGCCCTTGATATGAAGGTTGGTGAATGGATGGGAGAATACATTGATGTTTATGAAGAATCTCTTCACGAAGTGTGGGGCCGTTTGTCCTAGTCAGAGCATGGATCGATATTTCCCAACCTCTTATGAGGGGAAAAATGGTGAATCTTCCCAAGGTTAGAGATGAGCATTGGTTGGAGTTCCGTTATGAGAACCTTCCCGTTTTTTGCTTTCAGTGTGGAAGGTTGGGTCACCCTTTTGATAAATGCAATAGTTTCTTGGAGCTTGTTGATGATGGAATTGATCCCGATCTCCCATATGGTCTTTTTATGATAGGGAAAAAATTGCCCAACTCGGGATATGACAGATATAAAAGGGATGTGTCTAAGGCAAATGTGTATCCTTTCCTCACAAGATTGGCTCGTAACACCATTGTCTCACCCCTTCCTAATACCACTCATCGCCGAAACTATATCTCTAGCCAACTTCCTCTCCCTTCCCCACTAACTATATTTAGTATTAAAGAATAAAATTGCTTATTATAAATAATTTTTTTCCTTTTTTTTTCTTCTTTCCTATTTTTCTCTTTCTCTTACAATTTTTTCCATGTAACTTAATTTCCACTCGCACTCCCATTGTCTTCCGTTCTTTTTCTCGCACAGCTCCGACAAGTCACCTCTAGTCACCTTTAACTCAAACAAACCCCAAAATTGACTTCCCGACCTTACAAACCTAACCCTTCAGCCTCCCTCAAAGCCCCGAGACCCAACCCTTCTTTGAAGTTTTTCTTTCCCACCTCGACCTCGTCGGATCCGATTCTCCCTCTTCCGTAACTCTTCGTTGGTACCACTGCAGTTGGAGGAGTTTGCTAGGTTTTCTGGTTCGTCCCTGGCTTTGACGTGGTCTGGTGGGTTCATTGCAGAAGAAGAAGAAGGAACAGGGGACGGGGATATATGATGGTTCCTGTCGCAGAGCACTTAACAGAGTCTTTTGAATGGAAGGGGTAAATAGCTAATATAAGAGAGGTTTGGAAGGTTTCACCACTAAAAATTTAATTTATGTGGTTAAGTGTCACCAATCATAAAGTTAAGACATTGTTGCCACTAATATAATCAACTAAAAATTTGTCACGTGTACAGTTGTGTACATTGTGGCATGTCCACCATGATACTTAACAGAACATTTTGAACAGAAGGGGTAAATAGCTAACATAAGTGAGGTTTGAAGGGTTTTACTATATATCAAAAAATCGATTTGTAAGGTTAAGTGTTACTAATCATAGAATTTAGGTAGTTTTGCTGCTAAAATCACTAAAAAAATTAAATATTTAAAAGTAACAAAAAATCAACAACAAAATAATATGAGTACAACATAAAAATACATCAAAAGATCAAATTTTATGTAAAAAAAAATCTTAAAAACCGTAAAAATGTTTAAAATTTTGTAATATTGTATTTTTGTAATTCTTTATATATTGTTTTTTATGGTGATTTGTTGTTACTTTTTTATGGTTATTTTTATATTGTTTTCTTGTGTATTTTAAAATACCGTAAAAATATATAAAAAAAATTAAACTTAAAATTTTTACTAAAAATATAAAAGGTAATTTTTTCTATATTTACACCGTTTAATATTACTTGACATTTTCTTCTTATAAAAGTAATTTCACCCCCATGTTATTTAGGCGGCTATTCCATTTATTATGAAGACTATAAAAGACAAAAAAAAAAAAAAGAAGAATTAAAAACAATAATAATAATAATAATAATAATAATAATAATAATAATAATAATAATAATAATAATAATAATAATAATAGGAAATTAAAGAAGTTAGAAAACATCAATTGCGCCGGTGGTACTGCTCTAGTCACATAGACACTGCTCTACTTGGGCCACTAACTTACTAATAAAACGACGATTGAAACTTTTCTTGGCTTTGACTTCATCAATTAAATGACCCTACCATGCTTGCTAGCTGTTTATATATCTAGATTTTTCTCACACATTATATACAACTGATCGATAGACATATATATATAGAAGCAGGATGATGATATGAGCATTGAGGTCGTTGCCTTTGCCCCAAGGGCTGCCTTTGTATGTGATAGCAACAAGTGAACACCAAATACGACACATATATGGTCCTCACATCATAATCATCACCCCATATGGGACCCTATACACAATTAAAGAAAAAGACAAGTGGCTTTTGGCACTATCTATATTTTTGCACACCATTGTAGATCTTGTTATTAGAACACAACTCCAATGAAATCCTATAAACAAACATGAATATGTTTTTAATATAGATGTTTATTATTGGAGTGAAAAAAATTACCAAATAATAATGATTAACAATGAAATTCTTACTATTTTCTCTTTTTCTTTTTTTGTTTATTATTATTATGTTCAAAATATTTGCACCAAAATGGACACAACTCAGATGTTACAAAATAATAACTATTTTTTTTTTTTTATGTGGAAGTGTATGTATTGCAGAATATTAGATTTTGTAGACATGATTGAATATTGAAAGAAATGAAAGAGAAGAAAGATTGAGAAAGACGAAGAGAAAGGAAGAGAATGAAAGACTGACTGAATCTCTTATATATCAAATTTAATAGAATGCATTTTATATACAAATAAGAAATAGACTAAGCTAAACTAACACGAGCTAACAAACTAACTAACTTCAGCTCACTAAAAGACTGATAGAAAGGTACGTGGTTAGAATTGTAACTAATTAACTAACTACGAAACTATATCGGTGCTTTTAACACTCCTCCTCAAACTTAAATTGATGCATGCATCTTCAAGGGATCAGTACTCTGCTTCAATGTTAGACCTTAAAAGTATATTTTGCTTCTTTGATGACCAAGCTATTAAATTAGAGCCAAAGTGAATAGGATATCGTGATGTAGAGCGTCTACATATTGATACGAGAAATTAACACATAGGGATAGGGTGTTTTGATATGCAACCCAAAGTACATTGCACGACTTATTGCTATTCGTGGATACGAGAAATTGACGCCCTCAATTATCAATAAACGGGACGTGTTGACATGGCCAAAGTTCCCCAAACAAACATCTTAAAATGCATGAAGACTTATTGGGTTTATTTAATATACCTAAATTCAGAGGTACATCATTTTAACATATTATTTTGTAAATCTAAATGGATTAATCCAATTAATCTCTTTTTTCCATGAACACTATAGAATTGTATTTGCTCATGTATTGAGAAAAAGAACTTTATATACATTTTTTTATCCTGTACTAGCCCACACTAGTTATTGTGTGTGGTGGTAGATCTGGAACATCAATGTGAGTTTGATGTCACCGTTCTAAGGATACAACATACGAAAAAGATTCGAGGATATATACCCTGACATACTTCGAGAGATAAATAATCTTTTCATCTATATTTTACTTTGTGGTGATCTTAGAGATATGGTATGATAAGAATCGAAAACATTTATTCCGTTGCGTACCTAATTTAGTACTATAAAACCAATAGGAATTACTCAACTCCAGGATGTTTTCTTTCTTGCCACATGTCATATATTGATGTCCACGTCACCAAGGTCAGTTTTCAGGTAAATATTTTTCCCTAAGTCAACTTTACACTTGTGTGAGGTTAACTTTATTACGTGAACTAAGCCTATTTCTCTTAAAACTAACAGGTGGACATCAATTTTAGCAATCTTAACAATTATTTCAGTTCTTCAATGTCTTCTTATGGGACTACGAATTTTGAAATCCCATTCCTTTGGGAACAAGGGAATTTGAAAATGAAAGATAAAAAGTAAGGAGAGAAAAGATAAAAAATAAGGTAATTTCTCTCTCTTATCTTTTTAAATTTAAATTAAAATTCAGTAATTTTTTACTTAAGAATAGAGGAGATCAATAGCTTATAAATAGAGAACTCCTCTATTCACTTTTCTCACTAGTTCACACACCCAAAGAAGAAACTGAGAGCTTGAGAATCTTGCTTCAACTATCCCTCAAGTTTTCTTCATTTTTCTAGGTAATTTGTTCTCCAAAATTTTTTTATTTTTTTTTTCAATTTTTTTTTCTTTTTCTCCTCTAGCTTAGTTTAAGGATTTTGGATCTTGTTAGAAATCCTTAAACTCCATTGGCAAACCCTAACCAAAAATATGATTTTCATGTGAGCCGTTTGAGGTGAACTTTTTTCTTCTTGCAAGGTACAATTTGTCTTAGTTTGCTTGGAAAAAGTAGTTTTTAGTTGAATTGAGCTAATATTCAGCTAATCCAAGTTGAGAGTAGACATGCCTCGTAGGGTTGTTCATCCAATCCAATCCGCACTTTTTTGGTCAAACAACATCCAATCCGCACTAAGTGCGGATTTCATTTTTTGGATCCAATCCAATCCGCACAATAGCTCAAATCCAATCCAATCCAATCCGCAAAAGTGCGGATTGGATCGGTTACTTTTTAATATTAAATTATTTAATATTCATGAAAAAAAATATTTTTTTTTTCACATAACTAGCAACAAAATAAAACAAATTATAGTTATTTTATGTCTCCAACAACACATTAAATGAATAAAATAACAAATAACAAATTCAAAGGAAAAAAAATTGTATATATAAAAAAATATTTAAATTTATTTTAAATTGTATGTAGAAAAAAAAATATATAAGAATAGAATATACATTTTATCTATTAAGTTTTGTAATATAATTGTATTATATGTATTAAACTTTTAAATTACTATTTTCTTTACATTAAAATGTTATTTGTATATATAATTTTTTAATTTTGTTATAAATATGTGTGGATTGGATTGGATCGGTTACTTTTACATGTCAATCAACATCCAATCCGCACAAGTGCGGATTTTGAATTTTCCAATCCGCACAAGTGCGGATATCCGCACTTTGCGGATTAGATTGGATTGGATCGCGTGGATTGGATTGGATCGGCTATTTTATGAACACCCCTAATGCCTCGCATGAGAAGAATCACCAGAAAACCTGAAGAATATGATTGAGATACTACTCAATTCATTCGGGTGAAGCTCACGGTACCCAAGTCCAAAGACTTAAACAAGGCACATAGTGGAAAAGTCATGGCTACTGAGTTACTTACTGCTGCTATTGAAAGTGAGGACCTGAGAGATAAAGCCTTTGAACTACGACCTCTTGTCTTTTGTTCAGACCAAATTGAACTAATACGAGATGAGTACTCACTTCCTGAGACTATGTTGCTATCCCAATTTTTGCACACCTAATGTGGCATGTCTATGTGGATAATATCAGTGCCACGTGGTAGTACAACTCACCAACGAGAAGATTAAGTCATCTACTCAGTGCCCTAGCCAACGCGAGGTCCCATCACACAAACGAGATGACGAGTGATAAACTAACCAACTCAAGGAGGTTGGTCGACCACCCTTGGCCGCCCCTATGACCAACCAGCTTCTGGACAGCACAAGGCCGGCCAGCCTGCACCCTATAGGTGTCAACAAAACCCTTAAGGAAACCCTGAAGAAGCACCTTGAGGAAGCAAAAGGCAACTGGCCTGAATTGCTCTCAAAGTTCCTATGGTCGCACAGGACTACCGAGAAAATGACCACTAGGCAAACTCCATTCGCTCTAGCCTATGGCTGTGAGGTGATGTTGCCTGTAGAGCTAGTGCCACTGTCTCACAGGAGCACAACCTATGACCAAGATACAAACGACATCCTACTTGCAAAATCCATTGACGAAATAGAAGGAAAAAGAGATCAAGCAAACCTAAAGTTGCAGGCCTACCAGCAAAAGGTCGCAAGGCACTTCAACAAAAAAAGTCAAGGACAGAAAATTCTTCATAGGATACCTAGTGCTTCGAAGAGTTTTTGTGAACACCAAAAATTTAGCAGCAGGAGTGTTGGGACCCAACTGGGAAGGTTCCTATCAAGTTATAGAGATAACTAGTAAGGGAGCTTACAAGCTGGGAAGGTACAACGAGAATATGGAGCTTGTTCTCCTACCAAGATACTAGAATGGAGAGCACCTTTGCAAATACTATTACTAACGAGCTTACAGAACATTACTTTGCAGTAGCAGTTTTACTAACTCAACATTAGAGTGTAAAAGAGCTAGTACTGACGATCTTTTTGGCATGGCCTCCTACCGTTCTTCAACGGTGGCCTCTGTTGTGCAAGTCAAGCAGGGGTAGCCATTTGATATCTAGAAGAAAATATGTATTATATGTAAGCTTGTAGATTCAATTTATGTAAGTTGCACAACAATAAAGACCAAATAATGAATAAAAAAATGTTTATGTTCAAATTATTGTGTCTAAACCACTTACTACCAAGATTAACTTCTTAAAGTTATCCTTTTCCAGTTCCACATGCGTACAACATGTAGCACCCTAAGAAAATTCCCAAGCAAGGTCTATGAAACTTGGTAAATTTCAAGTGACTAAGAGACCGTAAGTCTACGTGCTCACTTGAGGGCACCCACACTGTACAATGCATCGAATTAGCATAAAGAACTTATGTAGAGAAATTTTAATGCTTAGAAAATAAGCTACTAAACCTGCTTCTAAGTCAGGTGCAGACATACTTCAGCTTGGCATAAAGAAAAGTAAATTCGAATACTTACATGTCAAGGCCATAAGAAGATATCTAGGATTAAAGACTGCCTAGTCGGTCACAAAATCGATGATAATATGCAACATGGCTAAAAAATAGTAATGTTAAAAAACAGAGTGTCTATAGGCCAAGAGTACAAACATGAAAGCCCTAGGGCTGAAAATAAGTAGTGTTCAAAGATAAAAGGCCCATAGGCCATACAAAAGATGAAAACAATGTGTATACTATAAAACCATAAATCTAAAATACTAATAAGCTGAAACTACATGTGTGCAGGTGCAGGTGGGGCTGAATTGAAAGCTGCAAAGTCTGAATCACTAGAGTGTGGGTCGGCCATAGCCTCCATAGGTTGGTCAGCCACCTAGTCAAGGCCCTGGCCGACCACCTCCTCAGCAGGTGGGTCGGCCATTGCTCATCAAATTGCTCTGAAGAAGATCCCTCTGGCTAGACGGTGGTCTGGTTCGCTTCCAATCTGCTTTCGAATAGCGCTCTTCCTTAGGCCAGTGTGCAGATCTTTAGGAAAAAAGCATCCCCCAATTATGAAATATCAGTGTTAGGGTTGCATAGCTTGAACTTATAAATGAGTTACGAAGATAAGCCAATGTACTCATGTCTTTTATGGCATGCTGGCCATCAAGGGCTGCCCTCAGATTCTCCTCACACCTTGATAAGGTCAGTCTTCAACCTGGCAATGTTAGCAGCTTGTATGGTGTTCTCTTGATTCCTGGTGCCAAGCATGGTCTCCAAACCAGAAATCATGTTCCGGTTTTGCAAGCCAAGAACCTCCATCTTAGCTAAAGCTTGGCCCTTCGCTAGGAGATCAGCCTCCAAGGTTTTTTTCTCAAAAAATTTAGATTTGTTTAAGTAAACATAATAATTTTATATTTTTATTGAAATTCTAATTATTTTTGTTTATTTTTTAAGATATGTGCTTGTAAATAAGTTTGATTTTCTCTTCACAAAATCTTAGTTTGTTTTATTGGATGTTTCAATAATTTTTGTTTGATTTTTTAAGATACGTGTTTATCAATAAAATAAAGTTTGAAAATATTTATTTAAGGAATAATTTATGTATGTTAAGTATAATTAATACTTTTATAGAAAAGTAAACTTAATACTTTTTATTAATTTAATACTTTTACCAAGTTTTTAAATGTTTTTTTTTTAATTTTTTAGAATTAATAAAAAAATATAATTTTTTAAAAATGAACTTTTTTTAATAAAAGGAGGTAGAATTTAGCATTGGTAAATATTCAGGGGATCAAAATACTAATTTTTAACGGTAAAATAAAGAAACAGATTTAAAAGAAGGGACATGATTATATAACTGTTATATTTTAGAGAAAATTTTTAATAAGTCGGTATATTTTAGGGGTAGAATGAGTTAGTGTCAAAAGTTTAGGGAACCAAAATGCTAAATATTTTATATATATATATATGTATCTTTAGTGTATTGTGACCGCAACATAACTCAAAAATTTTAACAAAAAAAATATTTACCTTGGAGAGAGACTCGTGCTGATAACATGTTAATTATTAAAATTATTATAATTTTATAAAATAGAGAAAAATAAAAGAAGAAGATGAAGAGAGGGAGAAAGTAAAAGAGAATTTTTAATTCTTATTTCAATGGGCGGACCCTTTATTAATATAAAAATAAGATTAATGAGAAATTAAATTAATATAATAAAAAAAGGAACTTTTTCATTTTTACACTTCAAAACAGTTTTTTTATTTTTTTTATTTTTTTTTTTTTGCATTTTTATGGAATTCTACATAGAAAGCCTTATTGCAACCAGCGCTGCAACCTAATTTGTAACAAAAAATCGTATAGAAACCCCTATAGCAACTAGCGCTGCAACTACTTTAGAAATCCAAACCGTAAATTTGAAAAAAAAAAGTTAAAAATAATAGTATATGGGATAATTCTCCTAAAACAAATACAATTAAATATTTATGGTAATAATTAATTTGACGATTTGACATCATTATAAATATGTTACGGGTAATTAGGGGTTAAACTCCTTTATATTTTTATACACTTAACTCATTTATCTTTTATATTTTGGTGGCAATACCTCCTTATGTTAAGTTCTATTTGTAAATTTAAATTGTTGTCCAAATAATTTCTGCTAAATGCCAAGTAGGACTCCCACATGAACACGTGGCATGTCTTCATTTGATAAAATTATTTTAACTATTTAAATATTATATTAATTCATTTTTTAAAATTTTAAAATAACAAAAAGTTAATATTCTTCTTTAAAAAAAATCTTTATTTTGCTTCTTTTTTCTTTCTTCGTGTACGACTTCATCACAGTTCCAACAAAAGAAAAAAATTCTTCATCACAGATCCAATCTCTATTCTTACCACCGCTACTTATGTTTGGGTACCGCCACCAATCTCCATTATTTACCTTACTCTCAAGATCCTATTCAAACAAAAATGTAAATTCAAATTTGGAGCTTAGGATATATTTTAATCTCACTCAATAATTTGAAGGCTATAATTAGGATTTTTTCCCCCCGAACTTTGACATGTACCAAATCATGCCCCCTGAACTTTTTTGGCTGTTATAAATCACCCTGAACTATTGAGATTGTTAGATTTAAGGACTTTTGTCTAATTTTAGTAAGAAAATTCTAATATGGATGAAAGTTCAGGGGGCATGATTTAGTACATATCAAAGTTTGAGGGACATGATTTAATATATATCAAAGTCTGGGGAGCATGGTTTAGTACATAAATAATCACTGAAACAGTAAAATTGAATGAAATTAGACAAAAGTCCTTAAATCTAACAATCTTAATAGTTCAGGGGGAATTTTTAACGACTAAAAAAGTTTAGGGGGCATGATTTAATACATGTCAAAGTTCGAGGGGAAAAAAAATCCTAATTGGCCTATTTTGAACAATACTCAACACACTATTAAAATTTCGAACACAAACTTGACTTGTCCGCTGACCTCGACCCATCCATCCCTGACCTTACCTTCATCGCTGACCATCTCGCAACCCAAACTCTGTGAGCATTGCGACAAAACCTTGAGGGAGGAAGTTCAAGGGGTTTTCGAGACTGGGGTTAGTAACGTGTGGGGCTAGGGTTCTCAAGGGTGTCGGGACTAATAATGGTGGCAGTGTGGGAAAGGAAGGTGATGGCCTGGAGATGAGGATTGGAAGGTCCGGAGGTCAATGATAATGTCAAAGAAGAAAGAGAAAAGTAAAGGAAAAAAAAAGAGAAGAATTTATTTTATTTTTTATTTTTATAATATTTTAAAAAATTTATAAATGAATTAATATAATTTTTACAACATTTAAATAATTAAAATAATTTTGACAAATGAAAACATGTCGTCTGTTCATGTAAGAGTCCTACTTGGCATTTAATAAAAATTCTTTAGAGGACACTTTAAATTTACAATCAGAACTTAACATAAAAAAATAAATAGATTAAGTGTATAAAAATATAAATATACATAAATTATGTGTATATAAATATAAATATAATACTAATAATGTTTAAGGGAAAAAAAAAAACAGTGGAAGAAGAAGTAGAAAAGAAGATAAGTAATGATCAGGGCCGGCCTTGAAATAAAGTGGGCCACAGGAAAAAAAATATAGTATTTTTGAAAATCAATTAAAAAAAATATATAATTTGAAAAAAGGGAAAAAAATTTGGGCCCTGGGCTAGGTGGGCCCTAGGCACAGGCCTAGCCCGCGTATGCCCAGGATCGGGCCTGGTAATGATGTGGTGTTTCTCCTAACCGACCCATAACAATATCTCTAATGGAGGTTGTTTATTAAAATAGTCTAGCCACATATGTAATGTGGTCTAATTTTTAAGATCAATTTTATGTAAAATATTACTTAATATAAACAATCGCTACATGATAATTTTTTAATTTTTTTTACTTAAAAAAATTATTTTTTTACTTAAAAAGTCATTTATTTAGGTGACGTTTGGTAATAATTTTTTAATCAGCTTTCTATTTTTAAAATTGAAAAAGTGAAAATATTTTTCAAAAACATGTTCTATAAAACTGTTTCCACTTTTTAATTTTTTAATTAGAAATCAAAATTTTAAAAACAAAAAATCACTTTTAATATTTTTTTAAACAGTTTTTTTTCTTAATCAATATTTTGGACTCCGACCAGACCCGGACCCAAATCCACTCCCCACAGCCTTGGCACTGAACCCGGCTTCTGACCCGAACCTGATCCGACTCCGGACCTAGACCCGACTTAAATAAAAGCAAAAAAATAAAAATAAAAATAAATTTTACTGAACACACTTTTGTTTTCTGTTTTTAAAATTAAAAAATAAAAGTAATTATAGAATGCATTTTTATTTTTCAAAAATAAAATTTTTAAAAACAAAAATTTTACTTTCATTTTGTGATTAAAAAATAAAAAAACGAAAGTGTTACTAAACGGTACCTTAATTTAATGTGTCAATTTGAACAGGAAAGGTGGTTCTCTTTTGACTTGTAAACGGATTTGACTTTTGAAAAACAATCATAGGCCAGCTGACGTGGCAAGGCAGTTGTTATTGGCTAGTGGAATGGGCAGGCGTTTCTTCTCCATCGAACAATACGCGGCTTTTGACTTAAAAAGAAACGAAACGGACTACATTTCCAAGAGACTCCGCACGTGCGAGGTCCACGCGGTTTCACACGCTCCTTCACGCTCTAAGGAAAAAAAACATGAAAGTCTGGAGCCCGTGAATGAAATGTTATGATTTATGAGTTGGACGAGTTTCCCGGTGTGGGGGCCACGCTTCAACAGAGGTGGCGAGGCGCGCGTGGTAGTTATTCCCACAAGGGAAGAGAGATTATGTGAAATGAGAGGAGAGAGAATGAAGGAGTTGCGAGGGAGGCATGAACGTAGTAAATGACCTTAGCCATGCACTGCCCTAGTTAGCTCACTCCCATTTAATACACTGTGAAACAGATATATATATACATATAGGGATATAATTTTGTTCCGTTATTGTACTTTCACGGATTGTAATCCGTGATGTACGGCAGCCGTCAGATGAGGAAGTTATTTGATCTGACGGCTAAGATTGATCTAGGGGTAATTAGAGTTAAAAAGTAGAAACGTACCCTAACACTCATTTAATGTACCTGAGATCCATTTAATGTACCACGGAATAAATTCCGTGAAAGTACAGCACGAGACAAAATCATATCCCTATATATATATAGAAATGTCAAAGTGGTGACTAGCATTCTCTTATGTGTCAATATCGATATTGGTCCAACTAAATATTGTCTCATATAATTTAATATAATAATTTTTAGAGAGTATAGCTAGCCAATCGCAACACGATATGTCGAGAAAGTACTAGGCACTACTAGTACCTAATAGCAATGCTATATATATATATATAGACACATAGAGAAAGACTAAATTTAATGAATTATATTTTTAAGCAAATAAAAACTATATAAATGAAATGTTCTAAGAAAACCCTACGTACGTACATATAGACAGGCACAACAAGACAGTAAATTATCAAAAAAACCTATAAAGAGAAATATATATATATATATATATATTAGGTGTATATATAAAAATAAAAAAGAGTCCTAACCGTTAGTTTCTATTTATTTATGATTTATTCCTCGCTTTTTAACTTTGGAGTAGTTTTCCGGCAACAATATATTTATTTGGTTCGATATTAATTAGGTTTTCCCGACAAAGAAAGATTTGAAATTAAATGCAATTTTCATCTAAGTGTGTTCGGTGTTCCTACAAAGATATACTAAGGGTAGTGCTGATTATGGATATATATTTTGGGTATGTGTTTAGCCATGTTTTTTATTTTTAATTTTATTAGTGGCAAGTTATATTTAGAAAAATCGGAAGTTGTATTAAATATATATAATTGGTTTTTTAGTTTCTCTGAAAAAAAAAATGTCAAACAAAATGATTTGAAGAGAGGGTCATATACATATGAAAAGATTTCTAAAAAATTATATCTTAATTAATTTTTTTGACGTTACATTATCTATTCTATATAAAGTGTGCCTATATAACCGAATTCTTGGTTTATGAGAAATTCGTGGGAGACTTTTTATTTATATTAAAAATAAAATGATTTATTATTAAAAATAAAATAGTTTATGAGAAATCTATTCTATATAAAGTGTGCCTATATAACCGAATTCTTGGTTTATGAGAAATTCGTGGGAGACTTTTTATTTATATTAAAAATAAAATGATTTATTATTAAAAATAAAATAGTTTATGAGAAATTCATGAGTCACTTTTTATTTATATTAAAAATAAAATAATTTATTATTAAAAATAAAATAGTTTATGAGAAATTCATGGGTCACTTTTTATTTATATATAATAAAATAAATAAAATAAATCCCATTAAATCTAAAAAAAAATACAATTGAGTTTTTGTTGTTGTACATTTATGATTTTTCTCTTCTTCTTCTCTTCTAGAATTACCATTTTCCTATAAAAATACTCACTAAAAGAAAAAGATATATTTTAGCACATACAGTATAACTAAGAAGTCATAAAATTTATAATTTTGTCTTCTGTTAAATAAAAATAATAGCAACTTGAAGCATTATTATAATTATGCTGCTTTGTACATGCTGCGACAAAAAGGAATGTCAATCTTATTAATTTTTCCATGTTCTAGCTATTAATGCAAACCAGAAAAAGAAAAACATTTACTAAAACCCACCAAAACTTATCATAATTAAACTTGAGGCATTAGATGCAAAAAAAAAAAACAAATCAGAGAGTACATTACAACACTGTTTTTGATCACGTGCTCATAAATTAGAAGCACAATTAAATATATTAGCGAAATAGTGACTAACATCCAAATTTCAGAGTTGATGTAGAACTTTAGAAGCACAATTAAAGTTTTATATTTACTTTATAAAACTTTTGTTTTAATATCTTACTATTATTAACACCATTTAATTTGGATGTAGAAAAAATATTTTTGGATTGAGGCGGCAATAAAAATAATTGATACTGTCCAGAGTTTTTATTACATGTTATGTGACGCATGTCATAAAAAAATAGATTTATACAATCGCAATGAAAAAATTATATGTGACAAGCCATCATGCAGCCAGGAAGGATTTCTTACACCACGGTATATTACAAAAAACATATGATGTTATTGAAATTAAGTTAAAATAATAATAATAAAAAGATACTAACAATCTTATTATGCATTTTACAATGCTATAGCATATGTTGAACTTGATGACAATACAAAGAGCCTATCTGCTGTCATGTTCGCAGATATTGTGGAAAAAATATTTTCGTGTACTGCTGCCCAACTAATGAAATATACCGCAAAGGTGTAATTTTAAAAAAAATAAAATAGTTTTACATGCCTTTCATAAATTGATTTTTTTAATTAAATAAGCTATGCACACCATGTCTAATCATTCTAAATGAAAATACATCACGATTTGTAGGAACACCGCCGCTTTGTCGACACTACCATATTTAATTTATCAATGAAAAAATGGAGAATCCAGATATATGCGGACCCGGCTAGAATGAAAAGTGCAAAATACAAAAATTACACTATTGTCTCTATCGAAGCAAATGAAGATTGAAATCCACCAATGACTATCATTAGTTTTCTTATCTACAATTTTTAGACAAATGCTATCTTCAATTATCAACAATTTAGAGATTGATTTTTAATTTTCTTTCTATCTTACACCCATTTAAGTAATGTTTCTTTAAGTATTAGAACATCACCTTTTAATTTATTTTTGGATTAACTTAAGAACATATTTAAATCATCAAGCTTTCTTAAACACTAAATATATTACATTCGGTATTCACTTTTAATTGACAACATTATAAACTATAATATTTAAATACACATAATAATAATCTCACCTAATAACTAATAATATTTTTTCTTTAATTTTTAATTGTATCATTTTCAAATAACATAAAAAAAAACTAGCATAAAATTTAGTATACGTGCCTCGCACGTAATTTTTTCTAGTATATCTATATATAACAATGTCAAACGGGAAAAAGTCATCTCCAAAAGATATATATATTTACAAATTAATGTCGAAAAAAATTATGAAAAAAATTGAAAAATTCAATCAATTACTTTTAATGGAAAAAAATAATTTCTCCAAAGCAAGGTATTTATTATAAAAATAATTCGCGAGGGTTGAGGAAACATGTTTCTTCTTCCTCTTACATTTTTATGTGTAATTTGAATAAAGCATGTACATGTTATAAAATAATATAAAATAATATAAAGTAGATGAGAAGAAAGAAGAAGAAGATGAAGAGAGAAAGAGAAAGTGAATGAGAATTTCTGAGTTGTTTATTCCAATGGGGTGAACCCCTATTTATACAAATACAAGAGTGAGATATTAAGAAACTAAGAAAAAGGGAAACTAAGGTAAAGAGGAATGTTGATTACAATTCATGGTAATAAATAAAAGATTTGGACATCCACATAATTATTAATATTTATAACACTCCCCCTTGGATGTCCATAATAACTGCCTTAATAAAAATCTTGCTGAAAACTTGATCAAAAGAAAAAGAGTATAGTGTAAACTAACTCTCCCTCATTTAGGCATTTGTGGAGATCTTCTAATCGACGAATTTCGATCTTGTCTGCCGTCTTCTCAAATGTTGATGTTGGTAATAACTTTGTGAATAAGTTTGTAAGATTGACACTTGATTGAATATGTTGAACACCAATATGTATTTTCTTAAAGCGTATAAAGAAGAATTTCGTGAAATGTGTTCTAACTCTATCTCCTTCAATGTACCTCCTTTTAGTTGAACGATGCAAGCAGTATTATCCATAGAGAATTGCTTGGGTTGATACTTCTTTATTGAGTGCAATCCATATGTTTCCCGAATATGCTATGTCAATGATCTCACTCACACACATTCTCTACTTGCTTCATAAAATGCAAGTATGTTAACATGATTTATAGTTGCCTCGTTAAAAATCTTGCCAGAAAAACCCAGTGGGACAAAATCTGAGCTAGGGAAAAGAGTACAATATATATTTCATATTCATAATTATTTGCAAGTTGCCTCGTTAAAAACCTTGCCAGGAAAACCCATTGGGACAAAACCTGAACTAAGGGAAAAAGAGTGCAACATGAATATGTCTCCCCCTCATGCACATATGATCCATAATTCTTTTGGTGATAATATATCTCATAAGATTATTGTTATCACTTTTAAAATATCACCATATATAATCTTTGATCATATATTTTCTATAACTCTTCCAGAGTATGTATGGACTTCTAAATTATAGATAAGGGGTTCGTGGAACATTAGTCTTTATCCAACTAATTGTATCATTCATGTGTGTACACAATTTTGTTCATACGAAAATTTAAAATTTCAAGTAGATATGAACATAACACATTAATGGTACTATAAATTTTCATTTGTGACAATGATGGTACTCCAAGACCATATATTTATACCATCTTGTTTTATGATCTTAATTTCCATATCAAATGATCATATATCTATAATTCTTGATACATATGAAGTACTTCAGGACTTCAATACTAATGAACAAACTTTATACATTAATATTTCTCGAAATACAAAAGAAATAAAAGTTTGTTCTTCAATTAATCAAAAACTCTTAAAGAGTCTATCACAACGTATAATTTACGTATTTATATTGCATAGACAACCATACGTATTTTTCAAATAATAATTTACTTACATGTCTTTATTTCATACAAAGATCTTTGTCATATAGTGTGCGCGACTTTGAATTTATATCACTTAAGACATGTATTAAATTCTTCTAGAATTTTTAGATAAGGCTTATTTCAAATTCTCACTATATTAGGAGCTCCAAATAAATAACCTTTTGTTGCAACATTTATGTGACGCTTATAAATCCTCATAAAATATATTCCAGACTATAATCAAATCATGATTATATTTTCTCAATATTTAAGCCTTACTTCAATCAATCTCATGTCTATGCAAACTTTGTACAACAATTCATTATGTACAAATACATATATGCAAATTTCTCATTAGAAATATTTATTTGCACACCCTACAGGTCTTACTTCACTTTATGTGAGTAAATTTGCCTGGATTGCGTCATAATATTTTGGCCAAAAATCAAAATGTATGTCGATAATTCTCGACAAATCTAATACAATGATCCTTGCTATCTCATGTTAGTTTATTGCATATGCACACATTCAATATTTATTGTCGACAAAAATTTCAATAAATGATAATTTCCTCCCATATTGACATAACTTATAGAGATCTCTTTAAATTACATATTTTCAAATATGTTTATCATTTATAGGTACCTATAACGAATCACTTTAGGGATTCAATTATGATTAAATGTGTTATGTCTAACTTCTCTTGGGAGTCTCTTCGAGTACCGTTTTCATCACGGTTATCATTTTAATACTTTATAACAATAAGGTATCTCCATGAGTACCTCTAGATTTAACAACTTCAGGGCAAATCAAATGAACATTTATTAATAATTTCTACATTGTTCATTTACGCTTCAGGCGTTTTCAACTCATTCTATCTCAACTTTGAGTAATATTGATTTGCAGTTGGTATATATCATTTTGAACTATATCGTTCTTATAACTTTGTGCAAGGATCATTTTTCAAAAATTATCATCGATCCCAACTGCTTCTCTCCCCCTGATCGAGAGAATTTTAAGAAATTGTGATATCTAATAATATTAATACACCTGTAGGGATTTCAATATATCATCACAATGAATCAATATCTATTTAAACTCATATATATTATATGACATTGAACTTCAGGTTCAATAACTTCAGTTTCAAGTTCAATACTTATGAACTTAATTCATTTCTAAGAATGAGTCATACGTGTATAATTAGAAATACATAAATTTACACATTTTGTAAATGCATGATCATATAATCTTATCACATCGATAAGAAACTATGCAATAAAAATCTAACAATAGCTCAAGATTGTTAAGGAAATATAATTTAAATATTTTCTATGTGCAAATATATGCACATTCTTCTTTTGAGCCTTATAAATTAACAATGAGAAGAATCTTTTGGTTCTTCAACAAAATTTAGTCAAATCCTTTGACAATTTATTGCATATGATTTATCATGTCAAAATAATTCAATTAATGAACTTCAGGTTCACTATAATTTGTATTTCAATGAAACTTTCAAAGGTAATGTAAATTTATTACAACATAATCATTATAAGTTTCATTTTTATATACACGAATAATATAATTATATTATTCTCCAAAACATATACACTCTTCAGGAATCACTATCATCAATTCAATGATGTGTATAATTTAAAAGATACATGACAACTTCATCATGTTATTGTAATGGTCAAATAGATATAACCATAACATATCATTCATTTTTCCTGATATCTTTTTAACAAGTCGTCTAATTTATTAATAGACTATTCATCAGTCTAATTATCATGACTTGATATATTATATATTTGAATGTACAACAAGTACATATAATAAGTTATTTATTATCACTTTCATAACTAGATAAAAGTTACACATCTAGGTACATACAAAGATATTTTACCACTCAAAGTAGCAATTGTATGTAAGACTTCTTCAGGAAGCTTTTCAACTAATCATTTTGTGATTCTTTATCACTTTGATTATATTGGATCACTAACAAATATTAGCAAATATATATCCACTTTTGGGAATATGCAAACTGAATTATATAGTAACTATATATATATACATATCATGTACCAACAATAGTTTGAAACTATTGATTTCAAGAAATAATAAAATATGTATATATTAATTTGTTTTTGGCATTGCCAATATATGTGAAATCTATATTCTTTGAAATAGAATTTCATGTCTATTCATTCTCTTTAGGGAATGATATTTAAATATTCTAAATGTACAATAAGTTTGTACAATTCACATTCTATTAAATAATCAAGTATACTTTTATCTTGATTATAACTGTGTCCGTACTACAGGTACGCGACCACTATTATTCAATTCCACACATGATAAATAGATTTCATGCACTTTGATTGTGTGTGGTATCTCATCTTTTGGTTGTTTCCACTTTTTTCTGGAAATGTTTGAGTAGTAAATAATGTCATTGATTATTTAAAATCATTACATTCACTTCGGGGAATGACGTTGAACAAGTAGAACATTATTATAAATTTCTTAAAAATTTATTACTTGTTCATCCATAAAAAATATAAGAAATTATTCAACAATTTCTTTTACGATATTTCAAAGAATATATGAATGCAATTTTTGCATAGTCTCCAAGATGTATGCAAAATTTAATCTTTAATATATGTCAGATTCAATAATTTCCAACATTGCAAGTAATAACAATGTATAATAACATGACTAATACGAGGAATCTTTAAAAGTAATTGACTTCAATTCGTATCATTCTCTGCAGGGAATGATGAACAATAAATACATGCCTCTGTATTTAAATAACATTAGTCATGATCATTATTATTCTTATACTTTGATGTTTCAATGCAATTTTCTTAACATTCTTTTTGGATATTCAAAACCCACTATAAAATTGCATCAATAATAATCATTTTTAATGATTCATTAGTTGTATTCACATAAATACAATCTTTTTTTTTTTGACAAATATAAAACATTTACTTCAGGAAATGTTTGACAAAATCTATATCTATATCGATATTAGATTACTTTTCATTGTCCTCAAAGAATACAAGAACATATATATAAATATGTATTCATCTCTTTCATTATATATCCATCAACTATATAATGAATATTACGTTTGCATAATCTTCAGGATATATGCAAGATTTTATTGAGGACGCATAATCATCAGGATATATGCAATATTTTATCGAGGATGCATAATCTTCAGGATATATACAATTTTTTTATCGATGATGCATAATCTTCAGGATATATGCAATATTTTATCGATGATGCATAATCTTTAGGATATATGCAATATTTTTATCGATAATATATACATAATCTTTTGGATATATGTATAATTTATATAGATTTTCTCTATCATATCATAGGCACACATATATTGTAAATATTATGAATGATAAGAACATAATATATATATATATGAAATTAATAATAAATATATAAAAACATATACATACATATATAATATATAGATATATAGATAAAAAGAAAAAGAAACCAAATGATTCTTGAAATTGTTTCAGTCAGATGAGTATATATATAAATATATATTTAGTGTATCGTGACTTTGAAACAATTCAAGAACTTTAACAAAATACTTACATTGGGTTTTAGGCAGAGACTCATGATTGAAGCTTGGGCAGAGACTCGTGCTGATAACGTGTTATAAAATAATATAAAATAATATAAAGTAGATGAGAAGAAAGAAGAAGAAGATGAAGAGAGAAAGAGAAAGTGAATGAGAATTTCTGAGTTGTTTATTCCAATGGGGTGAACCCCTATTTATACAAATACAAGAGTGAGATATTAAGAAACTAAGAAAAAGGGAAACTAAGGTAAAGAGGAATGTTGATTACAATTCATGGTAATAAATAAAAGATTTGGACATCCACATAATTATTAATATTTATAACAGTACATAAATTTTAAAAGAGGTCTTTTGCAATAAAAAAATAAATAAAAAAAATTGTTTGGCTGTGTTTTTAATTTTTATAATTGCATTTTCAAATATGAGAATAGAAAACAGTTTTCTGTGATCATTATAAAAATATAATAGTATTTGATTTCAGATTTTTTAAAACTATTTAAGAAAAAAATTAATATTTTACACCATTTATTACATGAACCCATCCCACCTCGGATCGGATTTCAGACCTGAACCTCAGACTTGAACCCGGACGTGAACTCTAGACCCCAAAACCCAGTCCTAGGAATCGGACCCAGACCCTGACCCCGAACCTTGAACCTGGACGGACTACCGACTTGGACCCAGACCCTAACTCGAACCTAGACCCAAGGTCTGGATCTGGGGTCGTGTTCGAGGTCCAAGGCTGGGTCCCGGGGTCCGTCCTGGTCTGGGGTCCATTTCCGGGGTCTAGGTCTGAGTCAGGCCCCCGATCCAAGTCTGGGTATGTGAGAAAAAATATAAAAAAGAATATGTTAGACTAAAAAAATTATTTTCGAAAATAGAAAAGTTTTTAAAAACTCAATTTTTAAAATATTGTTTTTAAAATTTGGCCAAATGCCTTTTATTAATTTTTAAATGTTATTTCTGATTAAAAAAATAAAAACAGATTTTAAGTTATGAAACAAAACAATTCCAAAATTTCTCATATATACTCATATATACTTCTTTTATTGTATATATAATATTACTCATATTGTATACATATGTTTTTCTTTTTTAAAAGAATTAGAAAGAACTGCAAACATTAATGCATATAATCCATCACAATATAACAAAAAAAGTAGAGACGGCTCCTCCAATTAAATACACTTGTCTGAAACCATCAAAGAATAAATATATAATTTACTTATAATTTTTTGAGTTGACTTATTATTTGATTATGACCATCCATTATTAATTAATAAATATATATAGTTTTATACTTCAAAATATAAATATAATATTTTGATTTTAGTAGTATATATACATTCATTTTATAAGCTTTTCTATTATATTTTGTGTGTTTTAACTAAATAGTTTTGGTGAGATATATGGAATGATAAAGGAGTACAACAATGCTGCATTCTATCACATAATTTTAGGTCATTGATGGCTCGATCATTGGCTTCACGTCAGACCCCAGTATTATATAACCCCCTCATGCTTTCACTTCCAAACTAATAAATGCACATATATATCTGTCAAAGATAAAAAAAAAAAAAAAAAAAAAAAAAAAAAAAAAAAAAAATTAATGCACATATTTATGTTTAATATATATACACTTTATCTATATAATATATATCACATTATAGCCTAGCTATCCTTTAAAAATTTGTTTCCTTCTCTTTTATATTATTATTAATTAATGAACAAGGATATATATATATATATGTATTAATTATTAGATAGAAGATATAAATTATTATCATTATTATCTAGAGAGACCAAAATCATTATTATCATATCAACGTTGTTTGGTTATTTCAATTAATCAGACCGGGTAGTATCTTAAATATGTATACATGTATTTATATATAAGTTGTACGTACAGTTCTAATAATGTGTATGTACATAATTATATCCTTCAACTGATGCTCATGATTTATTGTAATTTGTTTGTAGTTGTGATCGAGTGACTTAAATTGTTATATCCAAAGGGAGAGAATGAATGAAATTTTTATATTTTTATAACAAAACTATATACTTGAGTAATGAGTGGTTTTCTCTCACGTTTATCCTTAGTATTAGTTTACCCTTTTTAATTCGTTATTTTAGCCTTTATGAGGCAAAATGAGTATTATTTTACCTATTTGCTTTTATCACAATTAAAGTAAATTTAAAACTATTAATTTTAATAAATATTGTAATCTTTTACTATAATTATTTTCTCAACTTTTTTTTTAAGAAAAAGACTATTATATTAATTTTAAATATATTACATAACAATCATTAGATTAGTGAAGATAGAAATTTCTCCAACCAAAAACAATTAGTATCCAGCATAAGAACAAATTTAACCAAGTATGAGCATAAGTATTAGCAGATCTTAAAACATGAGTAATCTGTGCTCGTAGAAAATAAAACACTAGAAAGTTAACATCATTCAAAATAGCATGAAAAGTAGAAGTAAATAAATGGAAAGATTACAATCCTTGAACTATCGTGAGTGAATCAGTTTCAATGTGTGATCTGCTGACAAATTGAGTAATAAGAGCCATTGTAGACTTAAAATCAAGCCTAATTAAGGCTTCCATTTCTTCAGATTTAAAATAACCCTTAAAAGGCTTAGATAAAGCTGCAATAATAGAACCAGCAAAGTCTCTTAAAACTGCACCAACACTAATAACACCTTTAGATTTGTCAATAACAACGTCTGTGTTAAGTTTGAATCTCCCCGAAGGTGGAGCCAACCATTTAGACTTTGAAGTTGAACTAGAAGGAGTACTTGCAGGCACTACGTACTGTGGCTGGTTGATGTGGTTAGGACCTTTGAGTTGTTGCACGGGCAGCTTAGAATTCATATAGATATGATTTTGCAAACAGTAAAACTACATCAGCTTTTTTTGTAACATTTTCATGAAATTCAGCATTCTTTCCGTACTAGATGCACTAGCAAAGAATAATAAAATGCTCAAGTGTGAAGTTGAAAGATTGGTTGAGAGATGTAGCAGGAAATCATCATGTGTTTGAATCAACCAGTTTAAAATTAATTGGTAAGTTCGAGAGACGCCCCACTTCTTTTGCTTTTTTTTTGCAGAAAAATAAGGCATGGTAATTAATTATTTTATCATGGGAATTGCAGAGAGAGCAGAGAGGAGCGGAATCTATATGTCTTCGATGAAGTTTTGCAGCAACTGGTAACTCCATGTGAAAGGCTTTCCAAACAAAAATACGAATCTTTTGATGGAAGATTCAACTTCCAAAAAGTTGTCGACCAATAATCTATCAAGGAGCTGCTACATCTATCTTCTTGTTCAGCAAGGCTTACAGCAAAGTGGTAACCCATTTTACTGTGTAGTTTCCTTTGAATGAATTGTACCAAATCATTGTATCATTTAAATTAAGGAAAAAAAAAACTCAAGAGAACGCTAAGTGTTCGATCAATATTAGCTTTGCAGAAATTAGAGTGTAAAGCCACTAAATCCCACTGTCTATATTGGTTTATTAAATCAATAACTACCAAACTTGAATTAGAGCCTTTAAATAAAAAAAGGTGTAAAACAAGTGTGTCCTGGGATCCAAGTATCTGATTTGCAGTTGATTTTATTACCTATTCCTACTCTCCATCTTAGCCCCTTTAGCAATAACTCCTTACCCCAAACAATACTTCTCCATGTCAAAGATGGACATGTATCTAAATCAGGAGCAAGAAAATGACCATTCAAAAAGTATCTATGCTGAAGAATTCTGCTAAGGAGGGAGTGAGGAGATTTCAAAAGACGCCAAGCTTGCTTTCCCAAGTGTGTTTGATTAAAATGTATAAAATTCCAAAAGCCTAAGCCATTGTGTATTTTAGTTTTGCAAATGAAATTATGTTTTTTCCAATGAATTAAATTCCCTGATGCCAAAGAAACCCACCAGAATCTAGCCATCATGCTTTCCATTTGGCGACATAAGGTGACAGGCAATCTGAAATAGCTCATGGCGTAGGTAGGAATGACTTGTACTACCACCTTTAATAGAACCTTTTTACCACCAACCAAAAATAGTTGTTCTTTCCAAGAACTAAGTAGCTTCCAAATTTTATCCGTGAGCTTTATTTTATCACGCCCAGCAAAGGAGGAGAGCCCCAGATATTGCTCATGACATGATTGGATTGGCATACCAAAAAGATATTGGAAGAAAACTTGGTCTTGTTGTCTTGTATTATTTGAGAAAGATAGAACACATTTGTTGGGATTGATAGATTGGCCTGAAGCTCTGCTATAAAGGTTGAGAGATCTTTTAATAGACATGACAGACATGCCATCTAAACCAGGGCTTTTGTCACTACTCATGGTTTTCAGGGCATTAAAAAAACCTCCTCAGCAGTGGAAGGTGTTGAGATTATCTATTGAGAATCAGCATCTATCGTGATTGAAATTGTTGCCAAAATAACATCAATGGAGTGTTGCTCAATACCTTGGCTACTGAAAATTCCTTGAAAATAAGTTGTAATTGTTGGGATTTATTTTACCAGGATCTTAGATCTACTCACAAGTATGTTGATTAACACCCTAAATATGAACTTTCTAAAACGATAAAATAAACACATATAAAGTTTAGGAAACCTTACATTGGGTGCAGCGGAATATAATGACTCTTTCCGTTCAGATATCTAGCCCTTGATTCCTTTCTGTAGCAGAGCATTATCAATATCTGAACCTGGATCTCTTTCTCTGAATCTTTGATGCTGAAACTCCTTTTTGCTGAAAATCTTTCTTCACGATCTTCCTCACTATGATTGAGGTATCACTTGCTGTGTGTGGGCACTACTCATACACTAAGGATTTCGAAATTTCAATGAGGAAGAGAGAAAGAGTGGGTTCGGCCAAAGATAGGGAGAGAGAAGGCTCAGTTTTTTCTGAATGAAAAAGTAGAAAATTTAAGTGTAAATTTCCTGAAGCCTTCACTATCTATTTATAGCATTCCACTAGGGTTAGGTTTGAATTATTTGGCATTAAAATAATGAAAAAATCAGTTTAAATTTCCTACAAAAGTGGCTGGCCCTATACAAGTGGATTTGGGCCTCACTTTTTGCAATTTTGCAGTTTTATCTTTTCTGCATCTGATTTTCTCAAAAACGCCAATTTTCTAATTCAACCATTTAAATACCAATTCTAACTATTTAATAACTATAAATAATTATTAAATAATATTTTTATTTATCATATTTATTAATTGAACCATACAAAGTATCATAATTAACAAATATGCCCCTATAAACTCTTTCTTTACAATTTCGCCCTTACTTAGTGAAAAAATTCACAAATAGACATAGTCTAATTTGAGAATTATAATTGATTAATCAAAACCAATTACATGAGTCTTACAAGCAATATTATCTCAACTAGTGCGGGGACCATGGGTCTATATAACCGAGCTTCCAATATAAGTAGATTAAGAATTTATTACTAAAATTCACTAACTTATTAATTCTTCGTTGAATCCACGCATAGAACTTAGAATTGCACTCTCAGTATATAGAATGCTCTATATGTTCCACCATATAGACACATCATTAGTTATCCATTGTTATAATCCTAATGTGATCAATGATCCTCTATATGAATGATCTACACTGTAAAGGGATTATATTACTGTTACACCCTACAATGTATTTTATCCTTAATACACTTGACCCCGTATAAATGATATTTCAGCTTATGTGAAATGAGTACTCCACCATTTATGTTCGTTGGGTCAAGCTCGAAGGAGATCATCCTTTGCTTACTATTCGCCAGATAGAAGCTATAGATTCCATGTTTATGATAGCGCTCCCACTCAATTGCACTACCGTGTTCCCAAAATGTACGTATCACCCTGACCTAAAAGTAGGCTTAACTAACAAATCAAAGAACACGAATAGCCTTTCAAGATTGAGCCTAATCATAAGAATTAAGATCATTTGATCTACGATCAACTAGGCGATATTGACTTGAATAAATATTACGGTAAATTTAATAAATCTAAGTCAAAGTTCAATATCGGTCCCTTCCGATGCATACTCCATGCATCCAACCTGAGCTTTACTTTAACTAATGCTCTGGAAAGAACATAGCATTTCTCCAAATGCAAGTAAA
The DNA here is from genome assembly GCF_029168945.1 of Cannabis sativa. Classification (NCBI taxonomy): domain Eukaryota; kingdom Viridiplantae; phylum Streptophyta; class Magnoliopsida; order Rosales; family Cannabaceae; genus Cannabis; species Cannabis sativa. The sequence continues at coordinate 41,063,893 of NC_083608.1, read as the reverse complement.
CTCTGTTGTAGATTATCATATCAGTAAAACCCTATGTTTGATAAATCTAGGAAACTTTATTCACATAGTCATGTTTACTTTCCAATGTGTTGACGGCACAATAAACAGGATCAAGTATGTGAAAAGGGTTTCAGATGAATTTATACATTATGTACATATAATCATGAAATAAATCGTGTGAACCATGCAACATTAAATGTTATTTCTGATCTATATTAATAAGTAAATCTGATTATATTGAAAAGAGTTTTATTTAGGGCATAAAACCCAACAGTAATAATATCCAAAAGGGCAGGAATTCTAGTTTGAGTGTTGCTATTAGAATCTTTAAGCTTCTTGATGCGATTATTGCTATGTCTAGCATTCACACGTTGGTGGAAAATTTTTGTATTTGAATCTCCTGATTGCAGCCACAATATTCTTGATCATTGATGTCAATAGTCTTCTTCTTGTGCAAATAACTCATCTATAATAGATTTAGAGTTTTTGAGAGCATCAAAATGGTCTTGGTAAGTTCTTGGAAAAATTTTAAGAGTTGAAACATGTTCATGAGTTTCTTTAATTTCCTTCTTTAGATTTTCAAATTTGGACTGGTGTCATGATTGAAGTTTGGTAGCATAATTAGAGATGTTACTAGTCACTTGGCCAATTGAATTAGTAGTATCTTGACACCAGTTCTTGAGGATAGTATCAGTACATGTTTCCCCCTTTAACTAAATTTTTTCAAAGTGAAATCGTGACTTTTAGGCACGCTCATCAGGCTAATCTCCAAGGGCAGTGACAGTGACTTTAATGGCTCTATGATCAAACTTGTAAAAGTCTATGTGTTAAACAAATGGTGTGAGGATGGTGGAATCCTAGAAATCATTGACCAATCCATAATTTAGTTTTTCTTTAACATTCTTCATTCTTTGGCTTTTATTACTCCATGTAATTTGTTCACCTTCAAAAGACAATTGTGAGAGATAACAACCATCCACAGCTGATCTGAAAGCTTTAATTTGTGCTACACTTCGTCTTGGACCACCAATTTTGTCTTCATTAGAAATTACTTCATTGAAATCATCTAGGACAAGGCAAGGAGACATTGTTAGCTTTATTAGATTTGGTAAGTTACTAAAATGTGTAGTTAATACACTTAGTAAAGTTTAGGTATTATCAGTAATATATATTTGTGTATAATTAGTTTATACATATTGATATATAAGTTGATAATAATTATAAAGATTAAAATTTTATCTACTATTACTTTAATTTGATGAATTTATAAATGGAAGCTTTAATTCAATATTTTAAATATTTTATATGGTATCGAGTTCTTCGTGTTGATTGAAGAGTGTACAATTGTAACTATTTTTATTAGAAAAAGGTATAATTACTAAAATTTCAAAATTCTTTATTTAGGGGAGTTTGATATGTTATATATTCATTTGTAGTGAAGTAATTTTTGCGATTAATTGTATTGCGGTCAGATGGGTAGAATATGCATGTTAGATGAGTATGAATATCTTAAATATTCATCCGTAGTGAAGTAGGTTCTACAAATACATGTACTACGGTCAGATAGGTGGATAATTTTGTATTGTTAATGTTATTTTGTTATTTTTGTATTGTTTTATGTATTTTATTATTATTTTTTTCATGTTAAAATTTTAAGGAACGTCTAATTACAGTCGTCATGCTGTCAAAATTTTGCTAGAATTAGGATAAATTTTATTAAAATATATATATGTGTGATAATTAATTTAACTAATTATTTATTACACATATTCAAACAAATAATTGAATAAAGTTTTGTTTTTTCAGAAGTTTCGAAATGGATAAAAATTGGATGAGTGAGAATAGATTATCAACAGAGTATAGTTAAAGTGTTGACCATTTCTTGGACATTTCTCAGAAGTATAAGCCAAAAAACATGACATTTAACATATATATGGTTTCAGCTATTAATACCAATTGTTAGTTTTTGGAAAATAATAAGGTATGTTAGGAAAGTATTTTGTTATGATTATTATCGTAACAATCCTAAAAGATTCCCATATATATAAACATATATATTAAATCAGAAACGAAAGATGATGAATAGAAAAGTTACCTCTTGATGAACTATCAAGTATATTTGCAATCTTTTCGTAAATTGAATCCTAAAACAGTAATAAACCCACAATGTGATCCTCTAGATCAACTACCACACACAAGGACTAGTGTGGGCTGGTAGGATTCACAAAATAATGATGAGTTCTTGTTTTAACTTTAACACATGAGCAAGAACTCTTTCGGGAGAAAAAATAAGATTATAACGATTAATATTTTTAGGTTTCTAAATCTATTGTATACATAAATGTAGGTTTATATTATATTAATTGTAACCAATAAAATAATATTGAAAGTTTAATTAAATAAATTATTTATTTATTTAGGATAAATACTATTTTAGATCATGTGTTTTGCAAAAGTTACTAATTGGACCCTCTATTTTGTTAAATGACAAAATGGACCCTGTATTTTCTAAAATTGTATAAATAGGACACTGGACTGATTTTTTGTCAAAATAAAACTTAATAATAATCTGATCTAGAGATGTTATGACAAAACTGGTTACATTATCTGTATCGGTTCGTGTTAGAAATTGTCTTAAAGTTAGTTAAATTAAAAAATAAAATTGCTAAAAATTGAACTTAAGGTCCTATTTTTACCATTTTGGAAAATATAAGGTTTTTTTTTTGTCATTTAACAAAATAAAAGGTCTAATTGGTAACTTTTTTACAAAACACAGGGTCCAAATAGTATTTACCCATTTATTTGAAATATTAAATAATAATATTTAAATAAATATTTGTGCCGATTTGGTTATAGATATTATTTTTTAAATTTAAATATTTATTTTAAATTAAATCTCATAAACGATTAATAAGGGAATATCTAAATTACTTAAGAGAATATCTCAACCGCTTAACGAATCTCATAACTATTTTGAGAGAATATCTCAACCATAATATATATATAACCAACTTTTAAATTTAAATTTAAATTTAAATAAATTCAATAGGCCAGCTCCAATGCTATTTTTTAATGAAAATATTAATAAATTAATCAATGGAAGAAAAAAGAAAGTGGGCAGCGGTGCTCAACAAGAGCAACCCACCTTATATTTAAGGTTGAAAAGTTAATATTTTTCTGACATTTAATCCTATTTTCTGATAGCTACTTCTCAATAGCAACTTGTTAGGTTATAATTAACCTATATTTCGGGTCTTTAAAGTTAGCATTATCTCGTCTATTGGTGTCTTTTGGAGCAGTTTTACGCTTGATTTTCATTATTTCAGGTTCCCGGGGTGTTAAAGTTCGAATTCAGTCAAATGGCGAAAAACTGGGACAAACTTGGAAAAAATTGGAAAATTCGGCTCCAGATGCATCAGTAGTCGCGACCTCCAGAGAGCCAGGTCGCGACCCTTTTTCCTGGTCGCGACCCTGGTCGCGACTTCGTGAGTTTGGCAGAAACTCAGTTTTTCGAGTTTTGCCTGTAGTCGCGACCAGCTTAAATGCTAGTCGCGACTAGGTACGGAAATCGCAGATTTGACCTAATTTTGATTTTTCACTCAATTGGAGGCACACCACTCATCCCTATATAAGGAATACGACATTGAAGGTCAGAGGAAGCAAAAAAACAGACCTAATAGTGGAGGCAAGTGGAGAGGAAGCTATCTTGAAGACCCGGAGTGATACCACCTTCTAGTTTTCTTTCTTTTATCCTTTTAATTCTTCTTTATGTTTGTTTTAATTTATTTCTGAATTAATCATGGATGTTTTTAGAGTTATTATGAACTAAATTTCCCAATAAGGGAGGATGATGATTGTTGTTTAAGTTTATGCCTAGTTAATAAATAATTGACATTCCTTCATCTTGTGTGTGAATACTATCTTTATTTGTGTTTAATTCCATGTGCAAGCTTGATCACCTTTTACATGTTTAATGATCTCAATTCGAAATCTGAAAAGTGAGAATTGAGAATGCTAAAATTTGGATAGTCTAGGTTCTGATGTAAAACGAAAGTATTTACATAGCCTCAGTGACTAATAGATTATTGCTTAATGCTGATTTTATGTTGATTTAATTAAGAAGTTAATTAGAGAACATAAGATTTAGAACCTAAAAGATCTGAAAAGAGTTAGGTTAATTTATAATCTGTCATTCATATTGAGATAAGGATAGCAATTAGGTATTAACATAGGTAGCTTATCAACAGGATTCACCTCCCTAATCTCTCATCTTGATTAATCGTCGTCTATTTTCTCTTTACTTTTCTGAGTTATTTACCTTTAAATTGCATATTTATTATTTTACCAAATAGAATCATAAGTATAGTTTAGTAGTACTTAATCCAATTCCATGTGGTTCGACCTCACTTGCGTGAGATACTACTTGATACGTACACTTGCGTAATAAACAGAATTTTCGTAACAAGTTTTTGGCGCCGTTGCCGGGGAATTGTTTAAAGATTAATATTACACAAAATTATACTAACTTCTACTTTGGTATATTTTCTCTTGCTTATTTTTCTAACCTTTTTCTTGCAATATTTTCGTGATCTATTTCAGGAATCATAAGTGTATGCGCCGTCAAGGACAAGCTGTGATATTACCAGTTGATCCCGAAATCGAGAAAACTTGTAAGAGAAACTGAAAGAACAAGAGGCAAGAGGGAGTTTCAGCAACTGCTGAAACTTCAGACATCATGGCTGCGAATGCTACAAACAATGGAGGCAATAACGGTAACAATGGTGGCGCAGTAGAAGATCAAGCTAATGGTCGCAGCTTGAGAGATTACATTCTCCCTACTCTGACCGGAGTGCAGTCGTGTATCAGGCCACCGGCAGTGGATGCAAATAACTTTGAGATCAAACCTGCCATACTTCAGATGGTGCAGTCTTCAGTTCAGTTTGGTGGCCTCCCTTCTAAAGATCCTAACCTGCATCTCTCTAACTTCATGGAACTTTGTGAAACCTTTAAAGTTAATGGAGTTAGTGATGATGCCATTCGACTGAGACTGTTCCCATTCTCTCTTAGAGAACGAGCCAAGAGTTGGCTAAACTCCTTGCCACCCAACTCTATTGCCACTTGGAATGATCTGGCAACGAAATTCTTGTCAAAGTTCTTTCCTCCAGCCAAGTCTGCAAAGCTGAGAGGAGAAATCAATAACTTTTGCCAACAAGATAATGAATCTCTCCATGAGGCTTGTGAGAGGTTTAAAGATCTGATCAGAAAATGCCCTCACCATGGTATAGAGAAGTGGATGCTGGTCCACAACTTCTACAACGGGTTGGTAGGAAACACAAGAACTTTAATAGATGCAGCAGCTGGAGGAGCCTTTTATGAGGAAGAGTGCTAATGAGGCTTATGATCTATTGGAGGAGATGGCTCTAAACAATCAACAGTGGCCAACTGAGAGGAGTCAATCAAAGAAGGTAGCTGGTGTGTTAGAGGTTGATGCCATCACAAAGTTGACAGCACAGGTTGAGGCATTGACAAAGATAATTGCAGGGCAAGCTAAACAAGCCCAAGTTGTGTGTGAGTTATGTGGGGGAAGCCATCACTTTTCAGAATGTCAAGCTGATGTGGATGATTTGCCAATGGATGAAGCTAAGGCCATTGGAAACTATTCACTAGGCCGGAACATAAAAACCGCTAAACCGTGGGAACCGCCTAACCCATTAGAATCCGCCCGCATGGAAACCGCCCATTAAAAAACCGCAAAAATTGGGTTGGGTTGAGTTTTAACCCGTTGATTGGCGGGCGGGTACGGGTTAGCCTAAAAGGAGCGGGTCCAACCCGTACCCGTTATTTATTATTATATATATATTTTAAAAAAATTTATTCCTAAGGCTGCCTAAAACAAAAAAAAAAAAAAAAAAAAAAAAAAAAAAAAAAAACCTAAAACTAATTGTCGCACTATGTGTGAAAATAAATAATTGCCTTATAGTTATTTAGATGGTGGCTTTAACTTGTGATAGTAAACCAAACCAAAGCTTCAATTTTGGTGATAATATAGTATACCACAGGTTGTATTTGTATGGGGGAAGGGAGGGAGATATTTTTTTGCTGAGTAAAATTTACATATGTTGTTTAAGCAAAAAGTGGAGTCTATACTTGTGGCAATATACTTTGGAAGTTTTGATTTTTAAGCAACCCAAACCGCCCAAAAAACCGCATAAAACCGCCCAACCCAAACTTTTATTGGGCAGGTATGGGTTGTGATTTTAAAAAACCGCCAAATAAAAAAACCGCCAAACTGCCCAAAAACCGCCCAACCCAACCCATGTGCAGGCCTACTATTCACAGAACAACAACAACAACTATGGGTTCAACCAGGGTAATAACCGAAGAAACAGTGGGTTCTATCAGCAATGAAATCGTAACTTAATCGAATCAACAGGTTTAATCAAAGAACAAACCTCTGGTGGAAATTCTAGTTTGCAGACAGATTTACTGCTTCAATTCATGACTGAAACTAGATCTTCAATCAAAGACCTGCAGACACAGATGGGCCAACTAGCAACTCAAGTAGCAACCCGTCCTCAAGGGAATTTGCCTAGCACAACTGAAGTTAACCCGAAGGAAAACTGCAAGGCAATTACCCTGAGAAGCGGTAAAAATTATGATGGTCCTGAAATGCCACAACTAGTGAATGGAGAAAAGGAGAATGAAGAGCAACCAATGTCAACCCCAACACCCACTTCAAAGAAGGCCACTGATAGTCAAACACAACCACAGCAGTCTCCATCAACTAATATTGATCACCATGTAAAAATACCATACCCTCAAAGGCTTAGAAAGTCAAGCTTAGACAAGCAGTTCACCAAATTCCTGGAAGTTTTCAAAAGACTTCACATTAACATTCCCTTTGCTGAAGCCTTAGAGCAGATGCCAAGTTATGTGAAGTTTATGAAGGAAATCCTGTCAAAGAAGAGAAAGATGGAGGATTATGAGACAGTGGCTCTAACTGAAGAGTGCAGCGCCATCCTACAGAAGAAACTCCCTCCTAAACTCAGAGATCCAGGGAGTTTCACTATTCCTTGTACTATAGGGAAAATTGAGGGAATAAATGCACTTTGTGACTTGGGAGCCAGCATTAACTTGATGCCTCTTTCGGTGTTTAAAAGATTACAGTTGGGTGAAGCAAAGCCAACAACAGTAACTCTCCAATTGGCGGACCGATCACTAGCCCATCCTAGAGGAGTCATTGAGGATGTGTTAGTTAAGGTTGACAAGTTCATCTTTCCAGCTGACTTCATCGTTTTGGATATGGAAGAAGATAGCAATGTCCCAATTATTCTTGGGAGACCATTCTTGGCAACTGGCCAAGCCTTGATCGATGTTCAGAAGGGTGAATTAAAGCTGAGAGTCCAAGGAGAAGAAGTGGTCTTTAATGTGCTAAAGGCTATGACGTACCCAAAGGCAAGTGATAACTGTTTCTTCATTGACTTGATTGATGAAATGGTGAGTGAGAAAAAGCTGCTAGATGATCCTCTTGAATTAAGTCTAACTGAAGATGAATTGACGGAGCAAGAACGACAAGAGGTCATGGGGTATGTGAAGTGGCTTGATTCCTATGGGCCTTTGAACAGAAGATATTTTGAGGAATTGGGAGCAGTTCCAAAAGAGCTAAAGCCATCTACTGAAAAGCCTCCAGAACTTGAATTGAAGGTGCTTCCTAGTCACTTGAGGTATGAGTTTTTGGGTCAAGATAAAAAGCTGCTAGTTATTGTTTCAGCTTCTCTCTCTGATGTGGAAACTGATAGACTTTTGAGGGTACTCCGAGCTCATAACAAGGCCATCGCTTGGACACTAGGTGATGTTAAAGGAATCAGTCCTTCAACAGTGATGCATCGAATTCTCATGGAAGACAATGCCAAACCAACTATTGATGCTCAACGAAGACTCAATCCACCCATGAAAGAAGTTGTCAGAAAAGAAGTAGTTAAGTGGTTGGATGCTGGAGTTGCTTATCCTATTTCAGATAGTAAGTGGGTTAGCCCGGTGCAAGTGGTCCCGAAGAAAGGTGGAATGACGGTGATCAAGAATGAAAAGAATGAGTTGATTCCTACAAGAACAGTCACTGGTTGGAGGATCTGCATCGATTATAGGAAACTCAACAAAGCAACAAGAAAAGATCACTTCCCTTTGCCCTTCATTGATCAAATGCTAGACAGATTAGCGGGGCAAGAATATTACTGTTTTCTTGATGGATATTCTGGATACCACCAGATAGCTATAGCACCTGAAGATCAGGAGAAGACTACTTTCACATGTCCCTATGGTACCTTTGCTTTCAGAAGAATGCCCTTCGGCTTGTGCAACGCCCCTGCCACTTTTCAAAGGTGTATGATGGCTATCTTTTCAGATTTGATTGAATCTTGTATTGAAATTTTTATGGATGATTTCTCAGTGTTTGGTTCTTCCTTTGATCATTGTTTGGAAAATCTGGAAAAAGTACTAACAAGGTGTGAGAAGTCTAACTTGGTGTTAAACTGGGAGAAGTGCCACTTTATGGTAACAGAAGGAATTGTTCTTGGGCACAAAATTTCAAAGGCAGGAATTGAGGTGGATAAGGCAAAGGTTTCAACAATAGAAAATTTGCCACCTCCAGTTTCTGTAAAAGGAGTGAGGAGTTTCCTAGGACATGCTGGCTTCTACCGCAGATTTATCAAGGACTTCTCTAAAATCTCAAAACCTTTATCTAGCTTACTTGTAAATGGAGTTCCATTTGAGTTTGGAGAAGACTGTTTAAAAGCTTTCAAGATTTTAAAGGAGAAATTGATTACAGCACCGATAGTAACTTCACCAAATTGGGAACTGCCGTTTGAGTTGATGTGTGATGCTAGTGACTATGCCATTGGAGCGGTTCTGGGTCAGAGAGTTGACAGAGTATTCCACACAATCTACTATGCTAGTATAACTCTGAATGATGCTCAATTAAACTACGCCACTACAGAGAAAGAAATGTTGGCAATAGTGTTTGCTTGTGACAAATTTCGACCCTACCTGATTGGAAATAAGGTAATTGTCTACAGAGATCATTCAGCAATCAAATACCTTATGACCAAGAAGGACGCAAAACCAAGACTAATTCGGTGGGTACTTTTACTTCAAGAGTTCGACTTAGAGATAAAAGATAAAAAGGGCACCGAGAACCTGGTAGCAGACCACTTGTCAAGATTAGAGCTGCAAGAGAGTCAGAATACAAAGGAGGTACAAATAAATGAGCAATTTCCTGATGAACAACTCTTTAGTGTGAAGGAAAACCTGATGGTACCGTGGTACGCTGACTATGTTAATTTCTTGGCTGCAAAAATAACTCCACCCGAGCTTTCGCATCAACAATTGAAGAAATTATTTTCTGAGGTGAAACATTACTATTGGGAAGAACCAATCCTCTACAAGCACTGCGCTGATCAGATCATAAGGAGATGTGTGCCTGAAGAGGAGATGTATTCTATCCTAAATCACTGTCATGCTTTACCATGTGGGGGACATTTTAGTGGAAATAGAACAGCTGCAAAGGTGTTACAAAGTGGATTCTTTTGGCCAACGCTATTCAAGGATGCTACTACTTTTGTAAAGGCATGTGATCGTTGTCAACGAACAGGTAATATCTCAAGAAGAAACGAGATGCCTTTAACAGGAATTTTAGAAGTTGAATTGTTTGATGTGTGGGGAATAGACTTTATGGGTCCTTTTCCTTCATCCTTTAGCAATCAGTACATTCTTTTGGCTGTTGATTATGTGTCTAAATGGGTCGAAGCTTCAGCTACACCTCAAAATGATGGAAAGACAGTTCTCCGCTTCTTACAAAAGAACATTTTTACTCGGTTTGGTACTCCTCGAGCAATAGTAAGCGATGAAGGGAGCCACTTCTGTAACAAGCAGTTTGAAGCACTTCTTTCAAGATATGGTGTCCGACATCGAACTGCTTTACCATACCATCCCCAAAGTAATGGCCAAGCTGAAATTTCTAACCGGGAGATTAAGATGATTCTAGAGAAAATAGTGCAAAGATCAAGGAAAGATTGGTCAAGAAAATTAGATGACGCATTGTGGGCATACAGAACTGCTTTCAAAACACCGATTGGCATGTCCCCATATCGGTTGGTGTTTGGAAAGGCTTGTCATTTACCGGTGGAGTTAGAGCATAGAGCTTTTTGGGCCATGAAGACTCTTAACATGGAACTAAAGGCTGCAGGGGAGAAAAGACTGTTACAGCTGAATGAGCTAGATGAGTTTCGGAACGAAGCCTATGAAAACGCAAAGATATACAAGGAGAGAACTAAAAAGTGGCACGATCAAGGACTAATACGGAAAGAGTTTCAACCAGGGCAGCAAGTGTTACTCTTTAATTCAAGGCTGAAACTGTTTCCTGGAAAGTTGAAATCAAGATGGTCGGGACCATTCACGGTGGTCAAGGTGTTTCCTTATGGAGAAGTGGAGTTAAAAGGTGAAAGTCCAACAACTTTCAAAGTTAATGGACAGCGTTTAAAGCTCTACTTGGGAGGTCAGTTTGACCAAGCCAAGTCCGCCATGATCTTGGCGCCAGTTTGAAGTGCAAGGCTCAGCGTCCAGCTGTATGACGAAAAAGACAGCGCTTCTGGGAGGCAACCCAAGTATTATTTTTCGTTAGACTTTTGATTATGTTTTAGTATGCTTTAGTATTGTCAATATTTTCAATTTTTAGATTAGTACCAGACAAATTTCTTTTTAGTTGAATCGTGAAAAGCGTGAAAAAAAAAAAATTCGACCTGAAGCCCAGTAGTCGCGACTAGCCTTAAGCCTAGTCGCGACCTATTTTCAAAGTCGCGACCTCAGTCGCGACCTCCTGATTTTCCAGAAAGGCAGGAAATTTTCTCGTTAGCTAGTCGCGACTAGCCTTAGGCCAAGTCGCGACTTGCTCACCAAAATTTCTATAAATTCACACTTTCCCCCTCATTCAACCCTACACAAACAAAATTCAAATTTCAAATCCTCTCAGCCGACCCTACCCTCTTTTCATCTCAAAAATTCAATTTTTCATCTCCAATCTTCAATCTTTTCATCTTTTCTCAAATTCCTTAAACCCAATCTAATCAAAAACCCAATTTCACTCAACAATCTACACATATCATCAAAACCCACACCAAAAAAATAACCCAAATCCAAAAATTACCATTGTTTTCACCTTCAACCTCAAGCTTTCAAGAACATTCAACAATGGAGGTGGAGTAAAGCTTTTTCGGGTTTGTAAGTATCACTTTCTTCATTCTTTCAAGAATTTGATTAATTATTTTTAGATTTTGAGTGATATAAATGTGTGTGGTGCAAAAATATTGATGATATTGGGTTTGTTATTATTGTATTGTGGTATTGAGTGTTTGGGAATATTGTTTGAGTGAATTTTTATTTTTGGGATAGAGAAAATTTAAGAGGAGGTGCTGCCCAATTTTTCTTAGAAAAAAAAAAGTTTTAGAAAAAAAAAATTCGAAAAAAAAAATTCGAAAAAAAAAAAAATTTAAAAAAAAAAGAAAAGAAAAAAATGGCACCAAAGAGGACTAGGAATATTGAGGAAGGTTCGTCTTCAAACCCACCACCAACGGGTTTTGATAGAACCCGCTTTGGCAGTATCGAGGCCCACAATCGCTTCGTAAGGTTGAAGAATAGAGCTTATATTGAAGATCGGGGTATTGAATTCCCGGAAAATCCATTGAGGTGCCAACCTCGGTTTGAAACGATCAGAGCGCAAATTGAAAGGATGAAGTGGGGAAGCTTTGTGGATACTCGGGGTCGGGCTAATGTTACTATGGCCTGTGAATTCCTTGCGAATTGGCCCGACCGTCGGAATGGGGAAGTAAAAGTGCGTGGAAAGAAAGTTCCCGCCACTGCTGATGCATTCAATGTGATGTTCTCTGTCCCAGATTACACTAGGGAGGAACAACGCCTCCGAATTATTGAGGAGGAAGAGCAGTTTAATATGGTGGATGTGGCAGAGACAGTGGGATTTCCTGGGTTGAGGTTCCATGACAATGATGGCACCGAGGGGTCGCCCAATATTCTATACCGGTGTGAGCTAAACCCGGTGGCAAAAACATGGCTGTACTTTGTGAGTGCTCGGTTAGTGCCCAACAAGCATTTTTCCGATGTCCAAATGGATCGCCTAAAATATGTGTACGCCATAATGAAGGGGTACAACATTAACATTGGACAAGTCATAAGGCAAAGCATTGACCAAATCGTGCAAGGAGCCACGGGAGGTGGTTTTGGTTTGGCGGGAGTTATCACAGAACTCTGCGGGGCATATGAAGTTCCCCAGTTAGAGTTTGACAACACGGTGTTGCCACTTCGCAAGATGGACATCGCCTTTGTCAACAGGCTGAAAGAGCCACACCCCTATGGTCAGCCACCACCTGATGCACCGCAAGGGCGTAGGCGGCAACGTGAGCCTAGCGTTGAAGAAGAAGAAGAGGAGCAACCACTACAATTGCCTAGGCCCATCGATCCTACAACACAATACACTCATGCACAGCTGAGTTATATAATTCAGCAGAACAATCACATGCAACAATACATGGTGCAGAGGAGTATCTATGATGAGGGACAAGTTCAGCAACTTAACTCTCTTATCAACAGAATGAACATTGGGATTGATGACCCGAACTACTTGGCACAACCTCCTCGGTTCTATCCCTATGACCAGCCGCCACCACCCAACCCTTTCTGAAAGGGTCTCAGGTAAGTTTCTTCTCTCTGCATATTACTGTATACATTGGGGACAATGTAATATTTAGTTTGGGGGGAGAGACTTAAAAATTTTAAATTCTGCACTTTAATTTCTGCATTTTAATTTTCTGTTTTAGTTTTTTGTTTTAGTTCAGGAATGGCAATAAGCTTGATGATAGTTGTATACTGCTGATTAGTGTGATGTGATCTGAAACTGTAAAATAACTGTGTGCTTGATTTTGTTAACTCTTTGGATTAGTTTGGATGCTTAGAAACCTGTGTTTTTCTGCAAATACTCAAGTTGTGAAAATTGTTATAATTGTTTTACTATGGTTTGTGGTAAGATTGACATGATAGTTTAGAACTTGCATGTTTATTCTTTTGAGGCGAAATCCTTGATAGTGTTCAATTGGAATATGACTTAGGCATTTGTTGGATAGTTTGAGCCTTTCAAGCCTACCATAATGTGTATCCCTAGTTACTCTTTTGAGCCTTAACCTGTTGTGTTTTCACCCCCTGATTTGACATTTTGCAACCACACTATTAATTTTTGTTCTCACCATGATTATCCAATGATATCATAAGCTATATGATTAGTTTGGGGGAAAAGAAACATTTAGTGTGACGTAATAGTGAGAGGGAAAAATTTTATGTAAGATTGAGAAAAAAAAAGAAAAAAATTGTGTAATTCAATGTAATCGAAAAAGAAAAAAAAAAAAAAAAGCATTGACAAAAAAGTTAAGAATATGATTTCAGTGATGTTGGAAAATAAAAAAATATATTCTCTCAATCTTGGTAAACTTGGGAACAGTATAGGGTTTTAGAAAAAGAAAAGTAAAAAGCTTGGGGGTTCTGTTTGTGTGCTTATGATATCTTGAGCCAAAATTGTCTCTTGTCTATCCCTGAATATCTGAGCCATAGTACCTAAGCCTTGAAAAGACCTAATGATTCCAAAGAATATTGTCAACATTAGTGGAGAAAGGTAAGCACGCAAGCTTATGAGTTATCGGGTTGTGGAACTAATGGAAAGAGTAAAACTTTTATAACAATGTTTCATATTTGAGTAGATTGTTGCAGTTGTACATAGTGTTATTAATTGAGCATCCGAGTTAATTGTTAGAGTTAGTAGGATCAAAATTCTAGTTTATGCAAGGAAGAAAACAGAGCATGAGTCAGCAGCGTAGTGATTATCTGATAGTGTAGTTAGTTTTTTTATCTTACTCGGGGGCGAGTAAGAATCTAGTTTGGGGGATTTTGTTAGGTTATAATTAACCTATATTTCGGGTCTTTAAAGTAAGCATTATCTCGTCTATTGGTGTCTTTTGGAGCAGTTTTACGCTTGATTTTCATTATTTCAGGTTCTCGGGGTGTTAAAGTTCGAATTCAGTCAAATGGCAAAAAACTGGGACAAACTTGGAAAAAATTAGAAAATTCGGCTCCAGATGCATCAGTAGTCGCGACCTCCAGAGAGCCAGGTCGCGACTTCGTGAGTTTGGCAGAAACTCGGTTTTTCGAGTTTTGCCTGTAGTCGCGACCAGCTTAAATGCTAGTCGCGACTTGGTACGGAAATCGCAGATTTGACCTAATTTTGATTTTTCACTCAATTGGAGGCACACCACTCATCCCTATATAAGGAATACGACATTGAAGGTCAGAGGAAGCAAAAAAACAGACCTAATAGTGGAGGCAAGTGGAGAGGAAGCTATCTTGAAGACCCGGAGTGATACCACCTTCTAGTTTTCTTTCTTTTACCCTTTTAATTCTTCTTTATGTTTGTTTTTATTTCTGAATTAATCATGGATGTTTTTAGAGTTATTATGAACTAAATTTCCCAATAAGGGAGGATGATGATTGTTGTTTAAGTTTATGCCTAGTTAATAAATAATTGACATTCCTTCATCTTGTGTGTGAATACTATCTTTATTTGTGTTTAATTCCATGTGCAAGCTTGATCACCTTTTACATGTTTAATGATCTCAATTCGAAATTTGAAAAGTGAGAATTGAGAATGCTAAAATTTGGATAGTCTAGGTTCTGATGTAAAACGAAAGTATTTACATAGCCTCAGTGACTAATAGATTATTGCTTAATGCTGATTTTATGTTGATTTAATTAAGAAGTTAATTAGAGAACATAAGATTTAGAACCTAAAAGATCTAAAAAGAGTTAGGTTAATTTATAATCTGTCATTCATATTGAGATAAGGATAGCAATTAGGTATTAACATAGGTAGCTTATCAACAGGATTCACCTCCCTAATCTCTCATCTTGATTAATCGTCGTCTATTTTCTCTTTACTTTTCTGAGTTATTTACCTTTAAATTGCATATTTATTATTTTACCAAATAGAATCATAAGTATAGTTTAGTAGTACTTAATTCAATTCCCTGTAGTTCGACCTCACTTGCGTGAGATACTACTTGATACGTACACTTGCGTAATAAACAGAATTTTCGTAACACAACTGCATTGGAGTTGCACTTACAAGTGATAGGCGCCACTTCCTTGTCCTGAGGCAAGGTGGCGCCACCACCTTATCCTAACAAACATGGTAATGTCATCTTGTCTTGTCGAGACAATTTATGTGTACTCTCTAATTTATTTAAATATTAAATTTAAAATATTATTTATTACAAAAATAAATTATTACTATTTTACACAAGTTAAATAATTTTTTTTCTCTTCCTTTATTTTGTATCATCCATTCCACTGCGTGTGTTATACAATGATGATCTGGAGACCATTGACCTATAATACTAAGATCCAATAAGTTAGATTATTCTAATTAGTAATTTTTCCCCCGATCTTTGACATGTACTAAATCATGCCCCCTGAACTTTTTTAGCCGTTAAAAATTTCCCCTGAACTATTAAGATTGTTAAATTTAAGGACTTTTGTCTAATTTTAATAAAAAAATTGTAACATGGATGAAAGTTCAGGGGGCATGATTTAATACATATAAAAGTTTGAGGGGCATAATTTGGTAGATATCAAAGTCTGGGGAGCATGATTTAGTACCTGAAACAGTAAAATTGAATGAAATTAGACAAAAGTCCTTAAATTTAACAATCTCAATAGTTCAGGGGGAATTTTTAACGGCAAAAAAATTCAGGGGGCATAATTTGGTATATGTCAAAGTGCAGTGGGAAAAATTACTATTTAGCCATTAGATTATTTATTGAGTCTCATCAATTAAATAATCATATTTATAAATTTTGTTATTATGTTACTATAAATATAAAATTTTACTTCCAGCAAAAATATATAAATATATATAATTGCTTTCTTAGTAATTAAAATTATATTATTGAGTTATTTACACTATCAATTGATATAACCAATATTAGTAATTCACTTTTTTTTGTATTTGTTCGTAATTATAATTGGTCAAATTACTATTTTACCATTCTCATTACTTTTTTATTATTTAGTATCATTCATTTACTAATAAAAGTTAATCTAAATAGATTTGTGCACAATTTTTTAGTCTTAGAATTAACACTTAAAGGGAACCAATATTTGATCTGTTAGAAAAATTAAGCCTTTCATATTGTAAATCAAATTCTCAATCATCCACATTATTAGAATCCCAAAGCAGAAGCTGTAAATCTCGTATTCGAGAGATTTTAACGAGTGAATTAAAAATTTTAATAACATGAACAAGATTTCATGATTTCTCAAGATTTAGGTTGATCTACTAATTGAGCATCAATTATGATATAATTTAGTCTTTATAGTATACAATTAGTTTGATAACGAGAGTAATTGCTTATTGGTCATGTCATACATAATCTTTTTTTTTTATATATATACAACACATTTACCAAGATGTCAAGCCACATCAGCAATCTGAATCAAAATTTCTCGTATGTCGAGTGACGGCTATCAATTACCATACTAGAACACATTGATTAAAGATTCTAAATTTTAATTTATTACTGACTGTTTTATTCATAACATATGATCTCAATTCTCTTATACCATTACAATATCATAGTCTCATGTATGAAATAAAAAATTATATATTTATATATAAATTATCATTAATTATATTTAAACCTTCAAACATATTTCAAATTAGTCAACTCTTATATAAAATCAAATGTCTATTAGAACTTTTTAGGGCATCAACTCTAACAATATTATGTTCATTTTATCATTTATTATTTAGATTTGGAGTAATTTGCAATTAAATCCCCGCTCTTGTTTATAATTTTATACACTTAATCTCTTCTTAAATTTTTTTTCTATGAAAATACTCCCTTAACTTTATTACTTCTACTTTCAAATTTGAGGCGCCAATTTATCAACGTTAAATGTCAATTAGCATTGCTATTGTGTGAACGTGACATGTTTTCATTAGTCTAAATAATTTAAAATATTAAATATTAAATCATTCTCAAATTTTAAAAGAATTACAATTTAAAAATATATAAAATTAAAATAAACTAAAAATTATGTCCCAAATATATAATTAATATTTTTATAGACGAATAATTGATAAACTTACGAATGAAAATCTAATAAATAATCTTATAACTCAGGAAGAATAGTAACCATACTCGTAAAGAAAATTATTTTTACATGAAAATGAAAGACAACAAAACAAAGAGAAAAATATCCAATTTTCTTTTTGTATATTAGTATGAGCTGGGCCTTAAGTTGAAAGAAAATATTTCAAACATTACCTAATATTTATTTTATTTTGAGTTTTTTTATGTATATCTTAAAATTCTAATTGATATTTTTGATAGATGAATAATTGATGATGAACTCACAAATAAAAACATGACAAAATAATCTCATAACCTTGGAAGATGATTATATGTATTTGGCAAAGAGTATGTGCATGTACTCTCGTAAAGGAAAATATATTTACATGAAAACAGAAGATATATACCAATGTGCAATAATTGTTGAGAATTATGGGGTTTCATCTCAAAACCAATTGATGATGAGTGGAGTAGCCCATGTTCTTATATATGGTTCAATTCTCTACCATTTATTCTATGTGGGACAATTTTTTACTCATCAATCTTGAACCGTATCAGAGTGTCTGTATAAGTAGGTGCAGATCGGATAAGATCACTTGCCCGCAAGTGATATGGCTATTTGTTGTGGATATTGTCCCACATAGAATAAATGGTAGAGAATTGAGTCATATATAAGAACATGGGCTACTCCACTCATCACCAATTGGTTTTGAGATGGAACTCCAATATTCTTAATGTGGTATCAGAGCAAAAAAAAAAAAAAATCTCTAGCGACTATCCAATCCAAAAAAAAAAAATAAATAAACCGATTGAAGTAGAGCCGAAAAAGAAAGAGCCACTAAAAATCCAAAAAGTAGAGCAAATGATCGAGTTGTCCAATTGCTAATATGTGGAAAGATAATAAAATATATAAGAGTAATAGACTTCCTTCCATCGCCAATTGATTTTGATATGGAGTCTCATTCATCTTATCACAAATTCTAACAATAATTAAAACAAAGCATAAAAAATCAATTTATTTTTAGTATATTTAAGTTTATTAATAGACTCAAATATATAATTAAAATTTTTGATGGAGGAATAATTGATTAACTTACTAATAGAAACTTGATAAATAATCCTGCAACTCCAAAGAGAATTAGTATTTGGTGGAGTAGGTGAACATACTCTTAAAAAGGAATTTATTTTTACAGAATCTGTTTTTAGTATATTAGTATGAGCTGGGTCTCAAATCGAAAGGAAATATTTCAAATTCTTAACTAATATTTAATTATTATTTTTTTGAGATTATGTATATCTTGAAATTCTAACTGATATTTTTGATAGATAAATAATTGACGATGAACTCATGAATGGAAACATGACAAATAATCTCGTAACTTTGGAGGAAAAGTATATGTATTTGGAAGAGAGTAAGTGAATGTACTCGTAAAAGAAATTATGTTTATATAGAAATAGAAAATATATATACTAGTGCATAATAATTAAAACAAATCATAAAAAAGACCCAGCTTATTTTTAGTATATAAGTATATCTTAAGTCTCATGTTAAAAGAAATATTTAATTAAGATACTTAATTACCTGTTATATATATTTATTTTTATTTTGAGATTTTTATGCATATTCCAAAATTCATTAAAATTTTTGATAGTGGAATAATTGATAAACTTATGAATGGAAACTTGATAAATAATCATGTAATATTGGAAGAAGAGTATTTGTATTTGGTGATAGGTGAACATACTCGTAAAAGAAATTACTTTTACATGGAAATGAATGATAACTAAACAAATTAGAAAATACTCAATTTGTTTTGATAGATGAATAATTGATTAACTTACCTAATATTTATTTTTTATTATGTTTTTAATATAATATATTGAAATTTTGATTAATCATACTTTTCATATACAAATCATTTATGATGAACACGAATGGAAACTTGACAATATAATCTCGTAACTTTAGAAAATGAGTATATGTATTTAGCAAATCAACAGGTAAATGTTCTCGTTTTTACATGGAAAGGAAAGATACATAGATACGTGGGCATCATCTAATTTAATCCAATTGAACTGAATCGATCCAATTCAATCTAATTACAAAAAGTTGGATATCCAATTACAATTGGATTGGATGCTAAAAGTTAGATTCTAATTGGATTGGATTGATTATTGGATATCAATCTCAAAATCCAATTAAAAACCGATCCAATCCAATTACATTTATATACATGAAAAAATTATTTATATAATAAAAAAATATTAAAAATATAATATATATTTATCATATTTTTATTAGATTTTTTTTTTGTATGTTGAATTTGTAACACTTGATTGTTTTGTGTATTTATTTTTATGATATTTTGTTCTATTTTATTATTTAGAAATATCGTTGTTTTAATTATTTAAAACTTTTGGCTACATTACACTAATAAGAATAGTATGTTTATGAAGTATTAAGCTTAAATAAAAAGTGATACTTAGTTTTTACGTATTTTTCTTTATATTTTTAAGTTAATATTAAAATTTTAGTGTGTAATTGGATATCCAATTAAAAAACCGAACCAATCCAATTAGTAATTGGATTGGATTGGATTTTGAGGTTTAATTGATTGGATCGGATGATGTTCCAAATCCAATTACTAATTGGACTGGGTCGGATGACGAAAAAAAAGGTTGGATTGGATCAGATGCCCACCACTACATACTAGTGTGTAATAACTAAAACAAAGCATAAAAATTAATAGAACCAATTTATTTTTGGGGAATTACCTTATATACTGTTTTTTTAACTTTTTTTTTTTCAAATTTACGGTTTGGGTTTCAAAAGTGGTTGGAGCGCTAGTTGCAATAGGAGTTTCTATGCGATTTTTGTTGTCGAGTGACTTTCGCAACACCAAATTATATGTTATTATTAGTGACAAGAAGCAATTTACGTGGAAAGACAAATGCGAGTATTCAACCTAGAATGACGAGTACTCAACTGGGAATGAGAAATAATTAACGAAAGCTGGAAAATAACAATAAGACAGAGAATTATAGTGGTTCAGTCAGATTACAGTCTGCTTAGTCCACTGTAGCCAGAGATTCGTAGGTGCCATTTCATGGTGGATCACCCCTTTATATACAAAGCAGGTGTCCAATCGGTTACACAAGGATTGCATTCATTGTTAATCCGTTATTTACATATTGAATTACAATAATTAAACCCAAGCAACGTTAACATTAATAAATGAATGACAGTTACTAAATCCATCAACGTATGCGTCTTCCGCATCTGCGAGTTGACTGTTCATGTTCTGATGTTAAGCTCGCAGGGTTATCATTTCGTTTGGGATGTCTGCATCCTTAGGTAGTCGCTTCTTGTAGACATCGCATGTCGAGCTGATAGAACCTAGACATGCAAGTCTATATCGGTTTATCAAGGTTGTTGGGTCATCGGGACCAAATCGCATTATAGAGAGTCGATCTCTATGCTTTCGCAGGAGTATAGAGAGGATACTCACACATGTCCCGACACATGCGAGTTGGATCCATTCTCTTATCCCGCATAATGCGAGTTACAGTTATGCGATCCGACTTTGGTCGTACTCGCAGTATTTCGCTGGCTCTATCCTGGGCGAGGGTTAAACTTCGAGGAGTCTCTCATGGACATTTCAGCTTTCATTGGAAATTTGAATATGCGTGTCCTCTAAATAAGAGTCTGGTCTCGAGTTTCTAGGTGAGAGAAATCTCACTATAACAATTTTTTATTGTAATTTAGGTTGCAGCGCTAGTTGCAATATGAGTTTCTATGTAGAATTCCGTAAAAATATATAAAAAAAAAAACTGTTTTAAAGAGTAAAAATGAAAAAGCCCCTTTATTTTTAGTATAATAGTACTAGTACTATAAACATAGAGTGAGCTTTTTTGACATAACATGAACTTGAGAAATATGAGCACGACTCGATTTGAAAAAATATGTGTCTGAGCACGACGTGATGTTGCAAGTTGACACGTACAATAAGTCTAAAAACATGACACGACAACATGAATAGATTGATCCAAAAACGTATCACGTTAAAAAACCTTATAATAATAATAATAATAATAATAATAATAAATAATTCATTTATCAATTATAAATCAATTAAAATGATAGAATAAACATTCAAATTTTAATAATTATAATTATCTTTTTTGTATGATTGTTTGTACTTATTGTTGAAAATTTATATAAAAGTAATAAAATTATTAAAAAAATACATATAATTTAGTAATAAACTCATTAATTAATAAAAATGTGGAACACAAATTTGAGCCCATTTAAAAAAACAAGTTGATTTGTTTAAGAAAAACAAAGCTAGCCCGAGTAAAGAGCCACAAATCTGAGCATGGCATGAAAATGTCAGACCTACCCTATAAAATTTTTAGCACGGCACGACACGATTTATATATTTTATGGTCTGCACGTCACAACCTATTTTTTTGTGTGCTTTACGAAATACGGGTCAAATTGGACCATCACACACGTATTTATAGCTCTAATTAGTATGACCTAGGTCTCGAGTTGAAAAAAATATTTAAAATAATTAATTACTTATTATATTTTTTTTTTATTTTGAGCATTTTATGTATATATTGAAATTCTAATAAATATTTTTTATAGAAAAATAATTGAATTATTACATGGGACACTTTATTTACAAAAATACCTCCATAAGGTGTGGACAACATTTATACTTTTTATGTGCTTTTAATTACCAAAATACCTCTTACACTATCACTTACACACACGATCAAACGAAAGTTGTTGGGTGGTTAACCGAAAGTTGCATCAGACGAAGGTTTCAATCCCAGAAAGCATGGATTGTGGGTTGAAGGTGTGTGTAATTTTTTTTTTATTTGGACTGTAAATTTGTTTACTTGGCCGGCTGGAAGTTTTTTTGTAATATTGACTCCGATTTTGCTCCCCCATGGCTAAAGGTTGTCGTCGTCCAGTGAAGAAGAAGTTGAATGTGTCTTTGCTTGAAATAAATTTCAACTTCGTCGACCAGAAGGGAAAGAAAAAATCAACTTTCAAGGCAACTGTGATGAAACTGTAATGCAACAGTTATATTTATTGTGAGTCAACTAACATAAAACCACAAAATAACTAATAGTTCGATATTTAATAACAAATATTACAATAATTGTGTTTTATCTATTCAGGTCGCGTATTTAACAATTTTGAGCCCTTTTTATTTTTTTTTTTATAATACTATGATATTGTAGTAGCAAAAGTATTATTCAACTAACGTACAACTTAATTGGAACTAAAAATATTAAATGTGAATGTGTATATGTAAGAAACTATTTGTCAGTATTCTTTTTTGTCACTGATCGATAATTACTTGTACCTTATAATAGTAATATGTGGAGAAATAACTATTAGCAAATGTTTATGCAACTGTTATAAAACATTAAAAATCAGAACAATATTTTATCGTACGTAACTCTATCTACATTAATGTGAACAGATTCACCATTAAAATTTTAGAATACAACGAAAAATATAACAGGATAAACATTTTACTATAGTATTCTTTTTTTAAAAAAAAAATTGGATTATACTTAAGTTGGATTATTTGGGAACTCCAATTCAACTTTTTGAAATCTGCATTTCATAGATCTAAAAATTAAAGTCATGACATTAGGTTTATGCGAATTAAACTGGATTTCTGGTTGAATTTTAGTTTCATAGTAGTTTTTCTGTACTTTTTTTTTCATGAATTCAAAACAATCCCTATTTTGATTGATTCCGATCATCTTATCAGGTGAAGTTAACGGAATTAATGGTGGTTTTCTTTCTGGTTGAATTTCGTTTCAGTTGCGTTGGGTTGCTGGGTGGTTACCCGAAGGTTTCAATCCCGAAAAGCATGAATCGTGAGTTGAAGGTGTGTGTAAGTAGTATTTGTGTAATTTTTTTATTTAGACTGTATATTTATTTATTTGGTGGCCTAGAAGTATTTTTACAATATTGTAATCTTTTTTAGTTAAAACTAAAAAACCCCTAAATATATTTGATGAAATTACGAATGGAAACTTGATTAAATAATCCTATATTATTATGAATTACATGCTTTCAACAAAATAAGGAAACTTACAATAGAATTAACAAGTCTATAATAAGGTCACCACTAACAACAGAAGAAAGATCCCTATTCCAAATAGCACTATCTCCACAATCTACACTGTACTTGAGAGAGCAACAAAGTTTCACAATAATTAATATAACTAAAACCTCACATTATATCTCAAATAATTACCAAATTAATTTTTTATTTTGGGTTTTGTATGTACACACTTTTGTTTTATTGTTAGTTTTATTTTTCCCCCTTGAACATACATATAAGCGCGCTCCTTGAGATTTTCCTTAGAAAAAATGGATTTATATTATATTTTAGTAGTTATCATAGTCTACAAACATAGAGAAAAAGTAGTGAAATATTAAACATGAAAGAATGTATATGTACACTGGAAATAATAAGTTAAGAAGAAAAAAAGTGTCTTGATGAGTTTGGTAGCCGTCATTTGGTTTCATCTCATATACTGATCTCTCCCTAGAGAAAATACCAATATAAATTAGCACTTAAAAAATACTGCTCTCATCTTCTAGCTCTCTCTTTCAAAGCAATTACACCTCTCTCTCTCTCTCTCCCACTCCCACCATTTAATGCAAATTACCTCTCTCTCTCTCCCATGCACCATTAAATGCAATTGCACCATCTCAATAAGCTTTGCAATAACTCCTTGCTGCCACATTTTCCTCCATCTGCTTTCCATTTCTCCTTCCTTTTTTCCTCTCCAGTCCTTTGATCCTTCATCTTCTTTATATTTTTCTTTCTAAATATATATAATTTTTTTTGCTAAGTAATAACTTCACTGATCAAGCCCTTGCTACTCAACTTTAACCGCTTAACTATCACAAAAACTAAGCTTCACAAGCAATTGCAGCCCCAAAATATTGGTTCGCCGACACTCTCTTTAGCTACCTAGCCCAAAAGCAGATCTGATATAGTCTCATCTTTTCTGGGGTTTTTTCATTAGGGCACGAAAGAGTTAAATATTTCTATTTATATGCTGGTGAGTATAATACATATACTTATATGTATATGTATATACTATCAATTTCTCTCTCTGTTTATTGGTTAATACAATAATTTTTAATTTGTTACATTTTTCATTTCACCCCTTTGGTCCAGATCATGGTGCTATAGAGTTCTAAGCAAAACGTAAAATACTACTGTTAAGACACGTTTGGATACTCCGAGATCTTCGAGGGCGTTACATATATAGCTTTTTTTTTTTGTTTGTTTGTAGAATTTTATTTGTTTGGTTAATGTTTTTATTTTTCCCCAAAAGCCAAATCCAAATTGTCAACCCTTATCTTTATATGATACTCCTGTAGAGATTTTTACCTTTCCAAACACCCCCTAAAAAATGAAGCACAAACTAATTGTCACCTCAGTCCATTTTACTTTGTAAAAGGTTTTTGTTTAGTTAAGAGTAGCACACTACTACTGTCAAAGAATCTAAGATTAAAGTAGTAGTCAGAACTCTTTTTTGACTTAATCCTTTTAAAGATATAAAAAAATATAATATATAATATATAAAGAGTACGAAAGCAGCATAGTTTTCCAGAGAAAATATTGCAGTAGTGAACTCATTTTTCGAAGAAAGGACGGTTGAAAAAACATTTTAGGGTTTCTGGGGTTTTCAACATGCCGGCCGGGATCATAATTCCGGCGAGAAATATGCCGTCGATAATCGGACGGAATGGAAATATTGGTGGGTTTGGTTCATCTTCAGGACTTACTCTTAGTCAGGTCAGGACACAGTTTTTGCTACTATATATACATATTAATTTTCTCTACAATTTAATTATTGCCATATCTCTATAATTTTATTTTTAATGACAAATTAATAGTCCTTTTTTACAATAAAAAAAAATATCTAAAATACAAATGTTTTTCATGGTAATAAGATTGATGGGTCCAGATCTTATTCTTTTTTTTTTTTGTCTATGATTTCTTCTTTATTTATATATATATATATTTAAATAATGGTATAATACAGCTTTATTACCTTTTAAATTATCCACTTCTCCTTCTAAACCCATTGTTTATATACTCACTCTTAAACAAACAGGTGTTACATGTTTGGCCTCAGAAATGACTAATATTCAAGTATTTTAAGAAAAATCCTTCTCGGTATTCAAAAAAAAAAAAGAAATAAAAAAGTCTTCTACTCTTTCTCTCTTGAGTCTTGTTTTTACACAGACCAAAAGAGATCTAGACCAGAGAAGAGAGATACCAAAGTTCAAAGAACCTTTAATTAGTCAAATAGTATTTTAACTTGGGTGTGTGAGTGAGTTCCCCTAGAAAAACAGTTTTTTTTTTTCTCTTAATATAAATGATCAAATATAATTTCTGGAAAACTTAATTAATATGTTTTATTATTCTTATTTTAAATTTTATATTATTTTGTAATTTTTTTTTGTTAGATTGAAAACCCATAAAAGGTTTGGGGAATCTTAAAGATCTGTAGATATGTTCCAGCCAAACATGATGGAAGGAAGTGGTCACCAGCTTCTTCATCCCCTAGACATGACCGCACAGAATACCACCTCCGAAAGCGATCTCAACGCTCGTCTCGGCCGAGACGACGACGTTTTCGACAGCGCAACTAAATCCGGTAGCGAAAACCAAGACGGTGGTGCCTCCGGCGACGACCATGACCAGCAGCGTCCCAAGAAGAAACGCTACCATCGCCACACTCAGCATCAGATACAAGAAATGGAAGCGTAAGAAACAAATATATATATGCGTTACATACATATATTAATTACCCTATTAATTAATTTTAAGTATTTACTTTTTTTCAATTAATAGTCCTTTGTGGTTGAAATATATTTATATTTGATTTGGGTTTTATCGACTTCAATTCTTAGTTTATTTTATTTTTTTTGTAACGTATTTATGTGTAGATTCTTCAAGGAGTGTCCACATCCTGATGATAAGCAAAGAAAGGAGCTGAGCCGGGAATTAGGGTTAGAGCCATTGCAAGTCAAATTTTGGTTTCAAAACAAGCGCACTCAAATGAAGGTATATATTTATACATATATGTTTTGTTGGTGCTAGCTAAACATTCAGCTCCCGTGACTTTCAACCAAACAGTAAAATCTTTTATTAATTATATCTATTAATTAAGGATTGGGTAATATGTATAGAATATATATTTTAGAGGAGGTGAAAATTGGGCTAAATATCCTCTTGCAGACCCAGCATGAACGCCACGAAAACACTCAACTCCGCACTGAAAATGATAAACTAAGAGCTGACAATATGAGGTACAGAGAAGCTTTGAGTAACGCCTCGTGCCCTAACTGTGGTGGCCCAACCGCAATAGGAGAGATGTCCTTTGATGAACACCATTTGAGGCTCGAAAATGCCCGTCTAAGAGAAGAGGTCAAATTTTTGTTTTTTTTTTTTACCAACAACGTTATATTTAATCATTTTGATTAACTTAATTTTATTATATGTGATGTTTTCCAGATTGATCGTATTTCTGCAATAGCTGCTAAGTACGTAGGGAAGCCTGTGGTTAGCTACCCAATCCTTTCATCCCCAGCTACCCCTCGTCCACTGGAACTCGGAGTTGGAAACTTTGGGAGTCAGGCGACCATGGGAGGAGAGATGTATGGAGGAGGTGGTTCAACCGGAGATCTACTGAGGACGATGAGTGCACCAAATGAGGCTGATAAGCCAATGATAATAGAGCTTGCTGTTGCAGCCATGGAGGAACTGATAAGGATGGCCCAAATGGGAGAGCCCTTGTGGATGACCAGCCTGGATGGAGCGAGTGCTGTGCTGAACGAGGATGAGTACGTTCGTACATTCCCTCGAGGAATAGGACCCAAGCCTGCTGGTTTCAAATGCGAAGCTTCTCGTGAGACTGCCGTCGTTATCATGAACCACATTAACCTTGTTGAGATTCTCATGGATGTCGTACGTACCCTATAATTGACTCTACGTAGATTAATTGTCGATATTAATATATAATTCACTCTAATTTTACTTTTTGTTTTTTTTTATTTATGTAGAATCAATGGTCGACTGTTTTCTCTGGTATTGTTTCGAGAGCAATGGCTTTAGAAGTCCTCTCAACTGGAGTCGCTGGAAATTTCAATGGAGCTTTGCAAGTGGTATGGGTTAATTTTTTAAGATGGCTAGTTTTTTTTTTCTTTGTTTTTAGGATTGACAATGTTCTTTAGCCAGAGGTGTCATCCTTTGCATTTCTCAAAAGTATTTTTCCAGAAGTTTTTTTCTACAATTTTATATAATTTACTCATAATTTTTTAATATATATATATATATATCCAAAACATTTTGAAATTATAATTTTTCATTTTATTTATAAAAATTATCTGTTCAATATTAATCATCCAAAGTGAAAAAAAAAAATTATTTTTTCCTATATATATGCCATTAATTATTAGCAAAAACAGAAATTAATTTTGACAAACATGATAATTGGAACATTCACCACCCTCCTTTGACTTATTTCATACTATTTTAACAAAAGAATATCACAACATAATTTTTTTTTTTTTTTTGAATAAATGTGACTTTTAGTCAAAACAAAATGTTACTTGTGACTAAAAGATAGTATTTAGATACGAATTGTCACTAATTTAGTTTTAGCCACAATATAACTATTGTGACTAAAAATACTTTTAGTTTTTGTGACTAATACCTTTAGCAACGGAGCTTTTAATAACAACATAAGAATGATAATTTATAATTATATAGTCATAACCTTTTCAATTTTACTTACAAGTTTTGTTATGATTAAGATTTTTTGTAGTGTATGTAAATCACGAATATTAAAGATAGTACACTTTCAAGCACGAAAGTTAAAGGTATATTGAATGAGATCGAGCATGAGGATAGGAAGTCCCATTCAACAAAATTTAATTTTTCTTTGTAATTATGGATTGAAATGGATTGTCATTACTTTACTTCAATTTCCGACCAAAGAAACAAAGGTGCAAAATAAAATAAAAGGAACTGTTTTCCATTCCTTTTAAAATGCAAATATAGGAATGGGAATGGGAATAGAAATAGGAATGGGATGGAATAAAATTTAAAATGTATAAAAAAAAATTGATAAAAAAATCATTAAATTTTTTTTCTTGTTACATTGGAATGGTCATTCCTTTCTTTTTAAAATGGAATAGTCATTCCACCAAAATGGTGGAAAGAGCATTCCATTGGAATGCTATTCCAATACTTTAAAATGCAACCAAACAAAGGAATGGAATAAAAATTGTTTCCTTTCCATTCCATTCCATTTCATTACCTTCAACCAAACGTCACCTTAGTAAATTTCAAACAATAATGCTGAATTAATTGAACCCCTTACACTCTTAATTATATATATGAGATTTGCAAGTATATAAATTGATTGAATTTGAGTTTCAAATAATTACTAATATATGTTATAATTTATTATCATGATCAGATGACAGCTGAATTTCAAGTGCCTTCACCACTGGTTCCAACTCGTGAGAGTTACTATGTAAGGTACTGTAAACAACATGCGGATGGGACTTGGGCAGTTGTTGATGTTTCTCTCGACAACCTACGTCCTAGTCCAGCTGTCAGATGCCGAAGAAGGCCTTCCGGTTGCCTTATCCAAGAAATGCCTAATGGATACTCTAAGGTTCAATTTCATAAACATATTTTTCTTTTCTCTTTTTGATATTTTAGTAATTAAGATTGTGTATAGATAAAATGGTTTTCTTTTTTAGGTGACATGGGTTGAGCATGTAGAAGTGGATGATAGAGGTGTTCACAATCTGTATAAGCAGCTAGTCAACTCGGGCCATGGATTTGGTGCAAAACGCTGGGTTGCCACTTTGGATCGTCAATGTGAAAGACTAGCTAGTGCCATGGCAACCAACATTCCAACCGGTGATGTTGGTGGTAATAATAACATAATCAAAATTGATAAAATTAATTTACATATACAGATATAAAATATAAATATCAATTAATTGGTGTGGTGTATATATTTTTTTTTTTGCAGTGATAACAAACCAAGAAGGGAGAAAGAGTATGCTGAAATTGGCTGAGAGAATGGTGATAAGCTTTTGTGCTGGTGTGAGTGCCTCCACCACTCACACATGGACAACACTCTCAGGAACCGGAGCTGATGATGTTCGGGTCATGACCCGTAAGAGCGTCGACGATCCAGGCAGGCCTCCTGGGATTGTGTTAAGTGCTGCTACTTCATTCTGGCTTCCTGTTCCACCCAAAAGAGTCTTTGATTTCCTCCGTGACGAGCATTCTCGAAGCGAGGTATATATATACACATATATATTACCATTAAAGTATGTCACTTAATTAGTATTGATGAGCAAAATAAAATAGCCATGGTTAATTATGAAAAAATTAATTATGGTAGTAGTGATGATCTCACCAATAGACTAACAATATTTTTATTTTGTTGTAAAATTTACGAAGTGGGATATTCTTTCCAATGGTGGAGTTGTTCAAGAAATGGCACACATAGCAAATGGTCGTGAAACTGGAAACTGCGTGTCTCTACTTCGAGTAAATGTTTGTATTTATAATTTGGTTACTAATTTTCTCTCTTGTTGTGTTATATAAGTTTATTTTTTTTTTTTTGGAGATCTGAAATTCATTATTTAATTTTATTCTTTTGTATTAGAGTGCCAACTCGAGCCAAAGCAACATGCTGATATTGCAAGAGAGCTGCACTGATCAAACGGCGTCGTTTGTGATTTATGCTCCGGTGGATATTGTTGCGATGAACGTGGTGCTTAACGGCGGTGATCCTGACTATGTGGCTCTACTTCCGTCTGGATTTGCCATTCTTCCAGATGGGTCCGGTGGTGGTGGTGATGGGATTGTGGAACCTTGCTCTTCCGGCGGCTCTCTGCTCACTGTTGCGTTTCAGATTTTGGTTGACTCGGTCCCTACAGCTAAGCTTTCTCTTGGATCAGTCGCAACTGTTAACAATCTTATTGCTTGCACCGTCGAGAGGATTAAGGCTTCTTTGTCATGCGACACTGCATAATATCACAGTCCTACCTAGCTACCTTCATAATAATGTAAGTTCTCATGTCTCAAGTACAAGTATTCTTAATAGAGATTTTCTATAATTCTTACAAACTCAATATATTGCCAAAAACAATGGCACGTGATTATTTCATTCATGAGTTTTGGAGCACAAAATATATAGTGCAAGTGTAATGTAGTACTATAATTAGTTATAACAATGCAATAATCCGATTGCCTTCTCAGTTGTGATTAATTCGGGTTTTGATTAGTGTTTTTTGCAGTAATATTTGATAGAAGAAGATGGTCGAAATTAGTGAAAAGCAGCAGGGGAAAGAAAAAGAAGTAAGATAAAGAAATCTAAGGTGTTGAGGAAATGCAAATATTTTGGAGAAGTCAAGAACGCACCTTACATGATCCTTTCTTAGCATTTCAAATTTCGAGTTTTGCAAGGATTATAGGGGTTCGGGTATTGACTTCATCGAACACATTATGTAGAAAAGAAGAAGGCCTTATTCAAAGACTTGAGACCTTATAGTTTTAATTTAATGGATGTAGGTTGAATGGATTCTATCCCTTTATAATTAGATTTCATCTTCATTAACATTTGTTTTTAGCATTATATTAGAGTTGTAGGCATGTGAGGTTTAATGCTTCGCATATCTATCTAGCTATATATGTTCTTAATTATTTCCCTAGCTATTTTTTACGGTTTTCAAGCTCACAACTACAGCCAGACAACTGAGACAAGGGTTTGCAATTTTTTATCTTTCCCAATTTAATTTTTAAGAGCTGTTGAAAAATGGATATTGCTTCTATAATCTAATCTCATGTGTTCATTTCTTCATTATTATTTGGTCAATTCTCACTATTGTTGCTCACTGTATATGCAAAAGGTTTCTCTTTGATTATAGGTCTCTTTTTGATTATGTATATGAGCCTAGCTCATATATGTGCAAGGAGCTGGAAGTTTCTTTTGTAACTGCTCTTGGAATTTCTTCTTTGAGGCTCCGTTCCAGGCCTCATTTTTTAAGGCAAAGTGGCTCTATTTACAGCTCATTTTGTATATATACTAAGCATTTTTATAAGTTTCTTGCAGCTCAGTAATAAGATAGGCAATCAGAATAAGTGTTTTGAAATTCTGTTGGTAGTGGTAGTGCAAAGATCAATTTTTCGTTTATTTAAAACTGTATAGTGAAATGAGTTGTAATTAGTTAAAACTTTAGGAACATTCAGGTTCAAACAATGATTTTAGGGAAATGACAGTATTCTGACCTGATGTCACGAGCAATTGTCAAGATACTTTATAACAAAAGGAAAAAAAAATTAAATCAGACAACTAATTAGTTCACCTCAGTTAACAGTAATTATGTTATGGCAACTTAACTTGTGAATTGTTTCTATAAACCCATTAACTAACTAGTTAGTTAAAACGGTTATAGTCAGTAGTTAAATGTAGTTTGTTATAAATTCTGTTAGGCATTTTCTTGTGTATCTGAATGTATTCTTCACTATAAATAAAGAGTTCAAAGCCAACTGTTTTGGTTGAGCTTTTCTTGGCATTTTACATTTCTGTTTCTCCTTCTTTTCTTCTTCTCTGGTTTGTACCACTGGTGTGTACCAATTCTTCAATCTGCCATTACAAGCTTTACATGGTATCAATCGCCTTTGACCTCTGTCTTTCATGGCTTCCCAAGATAACAACTCCTCTACCGCTGCTCACAATGATCCTGTTACTGATACTGCTACCGCTGCACCTCCTCTGCCTCCACAAGTTCAGCCATGGAATCCATTTGCTCATTCTCTCTCTGCATCGCTCACTGTAAAGTTGGATCGCACCAACTTCTTGGCCTGGAAATCCCAAGTTGTACCAACCGTAATCGGACATGATCTTGATGATGTTCTTTTTACTGGTATTCCACCCCCACGCAATCTAGTCAATGGAGCTCAAAACCCCCAATATCTTCAATGGACCAAACGTGATCAACTTCTTCTATCTTGGCTAAGGTCCTCCATGACCAAAGGCATTCTTGCTGCCGTTGCCTCTTACACCACTTCATCCCAGCTATGGCGTGCCCTTGAACAACGTTTCACAAGCCACTCTCGTGCCCGCTTACTACAACTAAAAGGTCAATTCTCTCATGTTCGTAAGGGTTCTTTAACCATTTCTGATTATGTGGACAAAGTCCAGTCGCTTTCTGACTCTATTATCACTGCTGGTTCTTCTATTTCGGATCAAGATTTAATCCTTCAATTGCTAAATGGTTTGGGTCCTGAATACGATTCCGTTGTCTCGGGTATCACCTCTCGAAGTGATGATTTAACCATTGAAGAAGTGCAAGCACTTCTAATGGCTCATGAGAGTCGACTTGATCATCACAACGCTGTTACCGATCTGACCTTAAAGATGCAAGCCAATCTTGCCTATGGCTCACAAAAACATGGTCCATCTCGCCAATTTCAACCTGCTGCAAGAGGTTTCGCACCAGAACATTCTTTCAGACCTTTTGGCCGAGGAAATGGCAGAGGTTTTCCTTCCAACTCGCGCCTCATATGTCAACTATGCTTAAAAAGTGGCCATACAGCAGCTATATGCCACTATCGATTTGATAAGAACTGGGTTACCCCCAAACCAAATGCCAATCCTCCTCGGGCTTATCTCACTGAAGTGGAAAATGATCAAGACTCTACCAGCTACTCTCCTCAAGTTCTTCTAGATTTTGGTGACGATTTTGGGTGGTTTATCGACACCGGGGCTACCAATCATGTTACCAACACTCAAGACAACCTTGACACTGCTATCGTCTACAATGGAAATGATACATTGGCTGTAGGTAATGGTAAGAAATTGGCTATTTCTCACATAGGCTCTACTTCATTACCCTCTTCCTCTCATACCTCTCTTCATCTAAATTCGATCCTTACTGTTCCCTCTATGAGGAAAAACTTGATCAGTGTTTCTCAATTGACTAATGACAATAATGTTTTTCTTGAATTTCATAAAAATGTTTGTTTTGTCAAGGACAAGATCACTGGCCAAGTTCTGCTGAGAGGGAGGCTTAAAGAGGGTCTCTACTTACTGGGAGAAAGTTCTTCAACCTCAAAAGCAGCATTACAATGCAATCTTGCTTTTATGTCATCTGATGTGGCTACTGCCTCTTGTAATTTTCCTACTGATAGTAATAGTATCAGTTCTTGTAATGACTTTACAAGTAATAAAAATCACTCTCTTTCCACTAATATGCCTATTTGCAATCCCTCTGTATTTACTTCCTCCCTTAGTAAAGATGTTAATTCTTGGCATTGCAAGCTCGGGCATCCTGGTGCTCAAACTTTAGCCAAACTATTACCTCAGCTACCCCATACTGGCACTCTAAAAGACCTCAAATTTTGCAACTCTTGTCAATTAGGCAAAAGCCACACTCTCCCATTTCCTATTTCCCAAAGTCGAGCCACTCAACCTCTTGCACTTATTCACACTGATCTTTGGGGCCCTTCCCATGATCTTTCTATTGATGGTTATAAGTACTATGTTCACTTTCTTGATGACTATAGCAGGTACACTTGGATCTTTCCTTTAACTTTACGATCCCAAGCCTTTGAGGTGTTCATAAAATGGAAAGCATTGGTTGAAAAACAATTTAATCTACCCATTAAGTCTGTACAAGCTGATTGGGGAGGTGAATATCGACCTTTTAAACGATTTCTTGAAGATCAAGGGATCCATTTTCAACATCCATGTCCCCACACACATGAACAAAATGGGAGGGCTGAGAGAAAACATAGACACATTAATGAAATCGGTCTTACTTTATTGGCACAGGCTGGTTTGGGAATGAACTATTGGTGGCATGCCATTAGTTGTGCTGTTTTCACCATCAACCGATTACCAACAAGCATTCTCAATTGGTCCTCTCCTCTTGAAACACTCTTTCACAATAAGCCCGATTACTCTATCCTCAAGACATTTGGTTGTGCATGCTTTCCACACTTGAGGCCATACAACAAACATAAGTTGGATTTTAGAACACAACAATGTCTCTTCTTGGGCTATTCGTCTCATCACAAAGGATACATATGCCAAGCACCAGAGGGAAGAATTTATATAGCTCGGAATGTCATTTTTAATGAAGCACACTTCCCGGGTACACAACCTGCATCAGTACCATCACCTGCTGAACAAAATCAGGTACATTCTTCCCCATATTTGCCTATTTTTGTTCCCAATATTGGTACACAATCTCACCCAGCTGTTGCTTCTGTTCCTACTGTTGGTGTTTCAAATGCTGAGGATGCTGCTGTACCACTTACGGTTGCTGCTGGTGTAACACCTGCCCTTGCTGCTGGTGCAACAAATGCTGCTGCAACTGATGCAACACCAGCTGCTGGTGCACCTATTGTTCCTCCTACCAGTTTAAATTCTCCAACAGCTGCTGATGTCCCACCAGTTGTAGCTACTGGAGCCTATTCAGTTGTCATTCCTGGTACTCATAATAATATGCAAGCTGCACCATTCCTTCCCCAACCAGAAAATCCACCATCTAGCCGCCTATCTCCTACCCGTAACTCACTCACCACACAGCAGCCTGCTTCCCATACACCTTCAGACACCAATATCCACCCAATGCAAACAAGATCAAAGAGTGGTATTCGCAAACCCAAAGCCTATCTTGCCACAAGACACCCCCTACCCGAATCACTCTTACCAACTGAACCAAGAAACATCAAAGAAGCCCTTAAAAACCCCAAATGGCTTGCTGCTATGACAACTGAATTTCACGCTCTCAAGAGACAAGGAACTTGGACATTAGTTCCCTACCATCCATCAATGCATGTCATTGATAACAAGTGGGTGCATAGAATAAAGTTGAATGCTGATGGGTCTTTGGACAAATACAAATCACGGTTGGTTGCTAAAGGGTATCTTCAAACTCTGGGAATTGATTATGAGGACACCTTCAGTCCGGTTGTCAAACCAACCACCGTTCGCATTGTCTTAAGCATTGCTGTCTCCTCCAATTAGCCAGTGAAACAACTAGATGTTAGCAATGCTTTTCTCTATGGAAATCTTGAAGAAACTGTGTTTATGAAACAACCTCAAGGTTTTGAGGATTCTGCCCATCCCACTCACGTTTGCCATCTTCACAAGGCATTATATGGACTGAAACAAGCCCCTCGGGCATGGAATGGCCGACTCAAAACCACACTACTTCAATGGGGTTTTCAAGCTTCAAGGTCTGATAATAGCTTATTCATCTATGGCTCGGGCAACTCATTGGTTTACCTATTGGTGTACGTTGATGATATATTAATCACGGGACCGAATTCTTCCTTAATCTCCAAACTCATCTCTGATCTGAACAGGGAGTTTTCCCTCAAAGACATGGGATCGGTCCATTATTTTTTGGGGGTAGAGATATATAGAGATCATACAGGTATGTATCTTACTCAAAGCAAATATATCACGGATATTCTCACTCGACTACACATGGAAGGAGCCAAGTCATGTCCTAATCCTACAAGCTCTACAACCAAGCTTAGTCTTACTGATGGAGAACCTTTCGAAGATATCACTTTGTACCGAAGTACTATGGGGGCTTTACAATACCTCAGCCTTACAAGACCGGATGTTGCATACATTGTTAATAAACTAAGTCAATTTCTTCATGCTCCCACCACCAAGCATTGGGAAGCATGTAAGCGGCTGTTACGGTATCTCAAAGGGACGATAACTGATGGTTTATGGCTCTCACCATCCGATTCAATGACACTTCATGGCTATAGTGACGCTGATTGGGCGAGTTGCTTGGATGATCGTCGTTCCACGGGAGGCTATGCCATGTTCTTGGGCAATAATCTAATTTCCTGGTCTGCCAAAAAGCAACAGGTGGTTGCTCGATCCTCTACTGAAAGTGAATTCCGCGCCTTAGCCAATGCAGCTGCTGAAATAAAGTGGATTACTTCCTTGCTGTCCGAGCTACAGGTTTCCATTATCCCACCACCGGTTCTATGGGTTGATAATCAAAGTGCAACATCACTTGCCGCGAATCTTGTGTTTCATGCTCGTAGCAAACACATTGAAATTGACTTGCATTTCGTCCGAGATCAAATCCTTGCACGACAACTTTCAGTTCGTTATGTCCCTTCATTAGATCAAGTTGTCGATGCTTTGACTAAACCATTGTCTACAGATCGATTCCTGTACTTAAAGAACAAACTTCACTTAGCTACTTCCAAGTTTCGTTTGAGGGGGGATATAAAC
Organism: Cannabis sativa; assembly: GCF_029168945.1. NCBI lineage: Eukaryota > Viridiplantae > Streptophyta > Magnoliopsida > Rosales > Cannabaceae > Cannabis > Cannabis sativa. The sequence goes on along the minus strand of NC_083608.1, from coordinate 41,027,285 downwards.
CCATTAACTAACTAGTTAGTTAAAACGGTTATAGTCAGTAGTTAAATGTAGTTTGTTATAAATTCTGTTAGGCATTTTCTTGTGTATCTGAATGTATTCTTCACTATAAATAAAGAGTTCAAAGCCAACTGTTTTGGTTGAGCTTTTCTTGGCATTTTACATTTCTGTTTCTCCTTCTTTTCTTCTTCTCTGGTTTGTACCACTGGTGTGTACCAATTCTTCAATCTGCCATTACAAGCTTTACAGTTTCAAACCGGATGAAAGCATTCATTTTCTATATCTACTTATGATAATATTATCTTTTAGCCTTAAGCTTTGTTAGATGCGATTTTGTTGTTTTGTGCAGACCAATTAACTTTGTTACATTTGTGAAATGTCAATTTCGGAGAAATTTATGTTATTGTACTTGGAATTTTCTTTTCTTTCTTTCTTTCTTTTTTTTTTTTTTTTTTGAAAGAATAAACAGTTCAGTTGAAGTGATAACTATCACAACACGTGACCCCTCCCTATGGCAAACACCGTTGAAATGACCATTATTCCAGGCCATTTTTGATACACTATCCGTAGATTGATTGTCAATTCTCTTAATAAAAACAATTACAGACATAAAAAAAAAAAAAAAAAAAAAAAAAACTAGCAAGATTCCAAATTTCTAAAATCAGGGGTGTAGCTTTCCAACAAGGAGGGAACTGCATCTTCTCTAAGGCCTTCACCACCACCAGGGCATCTAGGCAATGGCAACGGAATGAAATTCTAGCCTCAACACCTAGCCGAAGGGCCCAAAGAATGGCCAAGATCTCACTTTCCATAGCTGACTCCACCTTAATTGACTTAGCAAACCACAACTAGGAATTTGACTCTCTATCTAGCCTCCCCACTGCAAGGCCCGCCACCCTATCTTTCCAAGAAGCATCAGTCAAACATATATATAGAACTAGAAGTGGACGGAATCTTTGAATGCAGCAAAGTAACTGAGTTTCCTGCAACAAACTGATAAGGACTCCTCAAATCTCAAATTAATTCTTGATCTACATGCCATAATATCTAGTCTGTTACTTTTAAAGAAGAAGGAATTTCTCGCATCCCAAATATTCTCAAAAAGATAGCCAACGTAGGTGAAGAATTTCTACTTGTCATCCAAAAGCAGCCCCTCCTGAACTATATATTTTAACTCTATCTTATAATAGGCACACCATTCAGGAAAGGGCCAGAGAACCAAAGAGCTTTTACAAACGGGCACTCCCAAAACAAATGTAGAGGGGTTTCCATTTCTGTTTCACACAACACACAAGATTATATAGAATAAAGTCCAACTTATCCCTAGTAGGAAGACTCCTGGCAAACACTCTCCAAAGCAAAATGGAGAGTCTAAAATGAATATTGTTATTCCAAATTAGCTTCTAAAACCTGCTACCAAGATCCCCTGCTAAGCTTAAGCTTTCCAAATAAGCTCTCTTAGTGGAGAAGCACCCATCAGCTGCATTCTTCCACACCAAAGAGTCTTTATACGAACTTGAAAGCCTTTTGATTGAGCCAATCTTTTCTCCCAACTCTGGTTCAAAAATTTCTTCCCATCTAGCCATATTCCATTCAGAACTATTAACCAAGAGATCTGCCACCGTTTTCATACTAGTAGCATTGCATTTTAGAACAATCCCTCGCGAATCATTTTGACCACTAAAATCCTAAGCCCTTCGAATCACCTCCTCATAGGAAGGGTCCTTATTCCAAGCCTCAAAAAACTTAAAGGTTTGAATCTTCGCTTCTTACCCTCACAAGTAACCACCAAAATAAACCCATGATCAGAAACAGATATAGGGAAATTAGTTACCTCAGAACTAGGGTAGGACGTAAGCCAATCATCTGACGCCACACCAATCGAGCCTTTCTCTAGTAAAAATACCTGAGAAACGGTTATTTTCCAAGTAAATTGGCACCCTCTAAAGCCAAGGTCAATATTGTCCGTTTAAAGGAAAAACTCTCGAAGGATTTTAGTATCATATGGGGTAACCTTGCTCCCACCCTTCTTGTCCTACGGGCCAGACATAACGTTCAAATCACCAGATAATAACCAAGGATGATCACTCTCCAAAACCTGATCAGTGAGAGACTTCTAAAACTCCTTCCTCTCTGCATCATACGTTGCCATAGATTACAAACGAAACCTAATTGATATTCGTCTCAAGGTCCCAAACAGCCACTTCAACAACTCCCTAATCTACCTTAATAACATTAAGTCAAATATCATTATTCCTAAGTAACAATACACCACCCGCAAGACCAACCGCGACAATAGTATAAGAATTTTGAAACCCAGTAGCTTTCGCTGTACTCTTCATCCTTTCCTTGTTAGTTTTAGTTTCTATCAAGAAAATATAATCTGTTTTGTACCTTCTAACCCAAGCTTGTAGAGCTCGGGCTATCAGGGTTCTAATGTTCTATGAACACCCCAAAAATTCGACGAAAGAAACCTCATTGGGGGAGGGAGACTTGATAAGGATCGCCTCCTCGCCCATTTGAAAATTTTGAACTTGTTCAATAGCAACCTCCACCAACTGAAGATCCTATGTGATAGCATTAATTTCCCCTGCATCCTCACCGTCTTCCAAGATTGACCGAACCGTGACCCCCTTTGACTTGAGATCCCTTACCACTAATCTTTTTCTTCCCCAAGCTTCCTATCTACCTTTTCCCTTGTCTTCTCTTCGCAGACGAGCTACCACCCCCATTTTCTGCCCTTCCCAAAGAAAATGTGGTGACTTTAAGAGGTGGAAGAGAAACAGTAGAATTATAATTATTTGTCTCTTCTGTAATAAGACTACTGAGCAGGAATGATCCAATCAATAACCTTGCTCTTCTTTTTCCCCGATAGGCTTTGTCCTGTAATGGACAATTCATTATCATTACAAGCAATAACTCTTTGGACCTGTAATGGACAATTCATTATCATTACAAGAAATAACTCTTTGGACCTTGTCAGGGGTAATATGGGCTGGATCCAAGACCCCATTAACAACCTCCACTAGATCCTTATTAATGGGCCAATTAACAATAGTAGACTCAGGAAATCGATGAGGCTTTCTTGACTTACACACTTCTTCATGGGGTATCTCCACTATTTGGCGACTAGTGGGACCAATGTCCCGTAAAACTCATTATCACCCATCATCACGTACCTTATTATGAATATGTGTCATAAGATTTCAAAGAAATATACCCACTGGTCTCCTATGCATCATACCTAGCTTTTCCAAAGAACGGGAACCAATACGAATAGGTTCTCGCATTCTTCTCTGCTCCCTCTTTCCATTCCCAAAAGAGGGAGCTTCTCCCAGCCCGCTGCTGCCACTACCAACGACACACTTTCTAGCTGTCCCTTGTCCTGGACTCCTTGGAACGTCACCATCAAACGAGGTGATTACCCTTTTACCCTTATCAATATTATTGGATGTCGGAGCTTCCAACCCATGTAAGTCCTCTAGTTTCTGTTTCTGCATCAGCGAGATTTTTGGATCGAAGCAGTTGCGAATGGGCACACCAACCTTAATCCAGGCTCCATACAGAGGAACTGCTTTCCTAATGGGTGGATACGCATATTTAGTGGGTCTCTCGCACTTTGAATAAGTATGAGCCAAATAACCAAAGTTGAAGCAAATAGCTGGGAGTTTGTGGTATTTATATTGCGACACGGGAAGCTTGATCAAAGTCATATAAATACCTACTTTCTTGGCCACTATATCAGTATTTTTCAAGGTCAGATTCGACTTCGACAGTCCGTAGGCCTCCAACCAAAATCTCGCCTTGCCATATTAACCGTTTGTCAATCTCCATCTTTTTGCCAATCATGAATGTTCAAAAGTGCGTCATTAACTAGCCAAGGTCGCTTCTTTAGAACGAACTTCTTATCCTCTTGATTGTCAAAGAAAACACCCTAAACTCTTTCCTGTTCTAGCATTATTTTCATCCTCCACTTGCCTTTTAGCTCCCAAATACCTTCCAAAATCTCTTTAATTCTACCTTTAGGAACACCTTTCCTAACAATATCAACACTTAGTTCAAAGTCAGGTTCATGTTCAATAGTCATAGAATCCATGAACTGTTGGCTAGCATTTTCCACATCATTACCTTCAATTATCTCGACATCGAAGTCTTCTTCCTCCTCTTCCATTACTACCTCTTCAAGATGAAGCTGAGGGTCAACAGGGGGAGAAACCCCACTACCATCCAAGTCCGTCCCCAGTGAAGTGTTCTGAATACTGGGATCGATGTTATCCTCCTCTCTTGAAGTCATGCTAAACGATTTGAGAGAAAACAATAGGAAATAGACAGCAAAGAAATCCAAAACTCTTAATGACAAAAAAACCCCTTCTAGGACAAAATTAGCCCTGTACTTGGAATTGGATCAAAGTATTGCTAAATCATGTGATAGGCTCCAGTCAACTTATAACAAAACATTCTAACAAGTGCCTCAGATGTTTGAGAGGCCTGAGCTCTTCGTGATGCAAGAACACCTCAAGCATACCTAACTCTGAAATATCCTGTAGGCATCCCTAACTAACCCTAACATCATGCAATCACAATAAAAAACGACAGTTCTTTCCTCTTCAATCTCCCTTCTAGAGTAAGAATTATATAACTTAATTGTGCACAAATAAACCTTCAATGCAAACTATAATAATCATACAGCCAAACTTGGCAGTAAACACAGTGAAGTAACTGCAGTATTAATTTCGAATTAGTTAAAGAAATTCAGATTAAAGGAATTCATCTCCACTTCCTTATTTATTTTGTGAGGTTGAGTTCATACAATGAAAGATCAACAAAATTTTGACCATAAAAAGGGATCACCTATCTTCATCAATTAATCAACCAAATTGCAATATTTCTTAACTCAATAAACTAGAGGTCACAATCTGGAGCACTAGAAACAACAATGGCAACAATTAGAACAAACTTTACTCCACTAGTTAGTAAAGCTAGACCGCTATCAATCTCAAACCCTCTTTTTCCTAGGCAATGCATGTTTCTTTGCAGCAGTTGATGGAGTCTTGCCAGAATGTGGTAGTAGACCACGCAGGGTCGCCAATATTGCAAATCCAAAGAAAGGCCAGTACATCATTAGCAGCTTATCGGATGCTTTCCCAGACCTTACCATTTCTGATAATATAGCAACCTGAAAACAAAAAGTTCACAAACAAGTTCAAGAAAGAAAAACAAAAAAGTGATACTTTCAAATTACACCAAGTTACTCTAAGTTAAGAGGAAAGTCAAGCATCTTGTGCTCCACCATCATCAGTGCAACCAAATGCATTGGAAATTCAAGCTTAGTAAAAGGAGAGGTAATATGATATTATTGGGTGGATATTGGGATTAGCTAGCTACTCTTGGCCAGAATGGAGGAGCAAAAAAAGAACGTAGAAAAAAAAAAGGCAAAATATGATTGAACTTGGTAAATTATAATAACTTGTTTTCAGGAAAAATGGAGCCTTAATAATCATTTGAAGATCAGCATCTAAAAAGTCAAAGCCATCACAAGCATGAGACATGTTAATTCATATGGGATAATAACAACACAACATAATAAGCAGAGCAACAACAAAAAGTTCATACATTGTACGGATCTATTTCCATTATTGTATCCCTATTACCACAAAATGGAACACGAACACATTTATGGGTTTTATTCACTTCAACGTGAAACGTGTCAAATTCTACCAATCACCAAAATTTTGATATTTAAGCCATTGAAAAAGGAATCAAATTCAAAATCTGATCCAAGCCCAGATCGTAGATTTCACCAATCGAAAACAAATTAAGCAATAAAAGCGAATATAAATCATTCAAAAGAAGAAGAAACTTTACCGTGGAGGTTAAGATGGAGACGCCATAGATCAAGGAGGTAGTGGGGAACCAAGACTTGGAAGCCAAAATAGCGTACATATTGAGAAGAGAAAGCGGCCATTGAAAGAGGAGCTGGAGCCAAACTAGACCAACAAAGAAATGGGGCTTCTCTGTGAAAAGATAGTCACCGTACTCGTGAGCATACCACTTCTTCAGGTTGATTAACACTTCCGGGAACAAACTCGCCGGAAAAATCGTCTGCGAATCGATTAACGGAGCTCCTATAGCTATCACTGTTAAAAACATGAACATAATCGCATCAATCAGCTTCACCAAAACACCCATTTTTGCAAATCAACACGTTTTTTCTTCTTCTCTGTAAAAGAATGTGGCTTCACACTTCTTTAATACTCCTTTCTCTTACCAATCAACCATATCAAATAATATAATTAAATCAAATTTTAGATCTTGGATTTCTGTACGTGCTAGATAGTCGCCTCTTCTATTTACTGTTTTAACCTTTGCAAACTCTATTCCTTAATACTCGTTAATGCACTGTCCAATTTTAGGACTTCTTAATTACAAATGAAAAAATAATAATAATAATAATAATAATAAATGAAATCGCCTAAAATTCATATTAAAATACAATTTAAAGAGTTATATTAACTCTATGACAACGAAATCTCTCCTTGGCACTCATCAAGGATTTCCCACCTTATACTGCCTCTTGTTTTCTAAGTTATTTGGAGGTACAAGAACTCCATTCTCAGAGATGGAAGAGTATGGTCCACGGACATTTTATTGGACCTTGTGGATGATAGATATATTGAGTTCAAAAAAAGAGTTTTCTGGTGTAGAAAGAAATGATGATAGAGTAAGCAGAGCAGCATGCCATGCAGCAAGTTCATCACAATGATAGGACCTTCCAGAAGTGGCTGATGGCGGATGCAGCGTTCATGGAAGGCAATGCTGGCTGGGTTAGCAGCATTAATTCAGATTCTGCTCTAGAGGCAGAGCTTGAGGCTATGAAAATGGCCCTACAGTGGGCTCAAGAACTTGAATGGGATAATTTTGACTTTTTCTTTGACTGTCAAGACTGGCGAGTGGCCAAAGGTTTTCATGTTGTGCTTAACTTGAAATCTTGTTTTCCTAACTGTAATTTGCATAAAAACTCTATGACAACAACAAAAGAAAATATTTACTTTACAACAAAGAATGAATCTTTTATCTTGGCAAGGTTGGAAATTTTATCATATACTTTTGGTTGTTAAAAGTAACTCAAATTCAACATTGTAAATAAATGTAATAATAACCAAAACTATGGAATGTCGCATTACAACATTGAATTACAAAGAAAATTATAGATGAAAATAGATCTTAATTCTTAAGAATTAAACTGACAAAGTACCAAAACAATGTTGTTACATAAAAACAATGTTATTCATAAACTCAATCATGAGACTAAGAAACAAACAAGGCTGTGTTTTTAAGGCTTTCTTCAACCCCACCTATTATGCTCGTCCTTTGCCAATCCAAATCTAGAACAAACATAAACCAACCAGAGATTCATAACAAAGATTATTATCTGAAAAAGAATCCAAAACTTCATTAGCACAGGGTGAAAAAAATACTATACCATGGCCATTTAGACAGAGAAGCTGTAATCATTAATCAAGCCAGTGGTCTTGAACCAACACTTGGGATCCAGCCGCCTCAGAAAAAGAAGCTTGAGACCAAACAGATCCCACAAAGAAATGAAAGCTCTACTAGGATAAGAGGAAGGGCGTTGCATCCACAAGTTTCTCAACATGTTTGACATTTGAATGACAGCTAGAATAGCAAGGAAACTAAATTCTTCTATTCTTCTTTTTCTGTTGATGTACTTTAGCTACAATATATTTATGGATCAACAAGCTCCTCTTCAATCTACATATATATAGATAACCAATAATTATTGATTAGTTTTCATAACTGCTCCGGATGTCAAAATGCCTAAAGACTGAGAATATGGATGCATACAAACATAAATCTCTTATTACCATATGTCAAAATTCCACGAGTGAAATACCAATGCATACACATATAACATTTCTCATTTCCTTCTAATGTTATGGGTAGAGCTACAAAACACGGACAGCAAACTCAGGCACAATAATACAAATAAAGAAATCAGAATATAAAATCTAGTTTAGAGAAATCCATCTCAAATCATTCATATATGTCTTTCATTATTCATACAGCTCGTAACTATCCAATCAAGAAACCACCAATTTTAACCATAAGAATTTGTTCCAAATATGCCAACAATACCAAGATCAGAATACATATATACTCAATCAGGCAACAGAAGTATGGAAGGCAGAGAGAAAAGGACCAAAAAGGCAAAAACTTTTCAGTGCACTTATTATTAGCCAGATACAATCTCTTTTTCAAGCTCTCTTTTTCCTAGCCAGTGCAGGGCCCTTGCCAACAGTTGGAGAAGCCTTTCCAGATTGTGGTAGCAGGCCTCGCAGCGTCGCTAAGACACCAAACCCCAAGAAAGGCAAGTGCAACATTATGAGCTTATCAGATGCTTTATTGGACCCTATCATTTCTGATAAAATAGCAGCCTGAAAAGAGTTTCCCGAGTATCCAAGAAGATCAATAAAATGAGACTAATCAATCATCATAACTTGAAAAAAGTCAATACTGCGGAGTATGCATTGTTATTTGTTAAGGACAACAGGATACTTCTGATTTTAACACAAACCCAATTAGACTCTAATAACAGACATTTGGCGTTTCATAGTTTAACGACTTTGTCTTAGTTAAGTCTTTATGATAAATAACCAAACAATGCGTGGGGATGTTTTTGTATGCGTTCTTCACTCTCTTCATCTCAGTATTAAATTGATCGAGAATATAAACATAAACGTAACAAAACAAGCAGAAAATTTCATACGGAGTACGGATATGTACTAAATTATAAATTCAAAACAAACCCAAGTGGTAGAATTTTCACGAACCAAAACTATTATGAAAACCCAAGTTCCAAAAGTGAAGAGAGAACTTTACCAATGCGGTAGACGCTGAGACGCCATAAATCAAACAAGTGGTATTGAACCAAGACTTGGCACTCAAAATACCGTACAAATTGATGAGAGCGAGAGGCCATTGGAAAAGGAACTCCAACCAAAGAAGACCGACATAGAAATGAGGCCTCTCGTCAACCAGATAATCGCCGAACTCACGGCTATACCAACTAGTGAGCTCCACCAAGAAGTCTGGGATAAGACTCGTCGGGAGACACGTCTGCGCGTCGATCAACGGAGCTGCCAGCGCGATAATGACAAAGAACACGAACAGTATCGCATCAGTGACTTTCACCAAAACTCCCATTCTTCCTTTCCCTGAAAATCAAAATTCTCCTCTTTCTGGTTTTGTTGTTGACTAGGTCTTTGAGACGAACCATGATTTAACTGTTTTTTTTAGTTAATAGAAAAAATAAAATGTTATATTTTGTAAACGTCTATTTCCCGTTTTACCCTTACCAACTGTTTTCTTCTGCGTTTATGAAAACCAAGATGGAAGGTTGGTTTTGTCTTTTCGGATTAATTTTACAAAAAAAAAAACCCAAAATATAATTTTGTTACCTAAAACCCCGTCGCTAAAATCTGAAAGAGAGATTGTGTTCGGAGAAGAAGAAGAAGAAGAATGAGCGAGACGAGGCCCGTACCGAGGAGAGATAGTCCATGGGGAACGCCGGAGGGAGAGCACCGTCAGCCCAAAGCCCATCGTTGCAATGATAGAGCTGAAGACGTCATCCAGGTATGAACTCCCACTCCCTCCTCTTCAACCACTATTTTAGATCCTCCTTTTGCAGAATTTGACTCTATATATTGATAAATCATTTATCCTATTCATTGCCCTAATTTCATTGCATTGCTGTCATTGGATTAGGTATTTACTGATTCAATTAGCGAATAGGTTTATGCATTTTTAATCGGTGAATCGCCGGAGTTTGATTGTTTGTTAGTCTACCACATTGGTGATTTAGGATTTTGTTAGGTTTATTTTGCTTCTAATTATTGTTGTACTCTTTTATTTCGGGAGCTAATTAGAAAATTGGAAATGAATTAAGTTGTATCGTAGATTATTTTAATTTGCAAGAAAAAGAAGATTAATCATTAGACCAAAGCAATCGGGTGGCAAATTCCTTATAACGAAAGACCCAGTGATCTTACTAGATCTTGACCACTTGGCTACAGAGTCAGCTACCGTATAACTTTGTAGGCAGAAACTCAGCATCAAAAATGCTGAAGATAGAAATTAAAATCAGAAGTTCATAGAATTTTGAAGCAACCAATACCAGTGAGGAGAACCTTTCTTAGGACAAAGACTCCCAACTGAACCAAGATTTTTAAGACCAGATAATTTACTTTGCAAAAGAACAAGCCAACCAGGATAGCTGATTATTAAGCTTCTAGTGCAGAGGGGATACATGTAGGGTCAGTTACTTCTTGCAAACAGCTACCATCTGCTGCCTAAAGATCGTGAGGGTTAAAGTCCCTCTATCCCGCCTAACCATGAATGAAAGAAGCATCCAACAACATTACTTTTACTTTATCCACTTTAGATTTAGGAAGAAGCAGCTTCTTCGACTGGAGTTTAGTCAAAATTATGATGCTGCCTAGCTCACATGGAATCAGCAGGAATGCACCTGAATTCCTCCTTAATGATATGAAGGGGAGATTCTTTCGCTTGGTGGCAGAGGAGCACAAGAAAAATTCCCCACTCTCTTTATTGACAAGCACTAACTTATCTGCTGTTGTTAGGTAAACACCCTCCACAGCATCAGTTTGTGCAATGGATGGATATTCCATAAAATTGAGGATTTTTTTGTAAAAAAAAGATCAAAATTGGGCATAGGGTTTTTCTTGTTTAGAATGTAATTTTTTTTATACTTGAGAATTGAGATACATGTCGGAATGTATTCCAAAAACTTCAGATGGGTCTATAATTGATTACTAAGACTAAAGTTTCCATGCTTTGTCTATTAAGTTACAAACTTTTAGTCGAATTGAGCTCCAAATATAAGGCTTCATAATACTCTAGGGATGTTCACACAAAAGGCTTTTACAGTAGGTACTCCTTATAAAAAGTAGGCGCTTGTAATTTTCTGAGAAATCAGCTGAAAATTGTGCCTATTTTACACCATTCTTTTGAGTTAAACTTATCGTATTGTGCATGTGTGGTCATGTAGGCTTGTTTTGAAGGAAATCCTTTCAAGACAGTTCCAGGACCTTTCAAGCTTTTCTGGCGGTGCATGCGTTCTAAACCTGGGTATGTATGGTTTATCTCACCTTAAAAATGATGTTATTATTTTCACTGTACACATAATTTTCATTCTGTCGCTACAAGTTCATCAAACGTACTTATTGTTTGCAGGGAGGAACCAACCGAGCCGTATACCTATTTGGAATTTGATCCTCCCAAAAGAGAGGTGAAACTCGAGTGAAAAGGCATTTAGAAGTGTGGTTTTTTCTATTTTTAAATTTTCTTGGATTAGGGATAAGAGATTTGGACCTTCTTCGACCTCAACCATTGGAAGGGGAGGTGAAATGTGATTACCAGTTAGACTTACCATCACCTTTTGAAGTTGTTTAATTCAGCTTGCTGATATAAATAATATGAACCTAGATTGCCACCATTAAAACAGGGTATTTCTCTTGATTTTGAGGCAATTTGGCCTTGCACATGTTATAAAAAGCAAACTCATGTTTTTGTCAACCTTACGCATGATCACTTATTCGACAGATGTCCCAATTGATTATGGTTTAAGTAACTAATCTGAATTGGGAAAAGGGAGTATGATAAGAAAAAAAAGAATATACTAATACGTTTAATTAAAGTAAGATAAATGATATGGTTCTCCAACATTCAATTGCTAATGTATATGGCTTTTTTCTTCACTTTTTTTTTGTCCTGTATAACTAGTGTAAATAAAGCTCGATCTTTTCTCTTTACTTTTATTCTTTAAGCTTTTTCTTTTTGCTAGTGTTGAGGGACGAAATGTTATTCCGGAATGGAGATGTGGGCTCTCTCTCTCTGCCTCTGCCTTTCTCCAAAACATCCAAGGAAAGCTAACTTGTAGTAAGCCTTACAACTTCCCATGGACTTGGAAAAACTTTACTGTACAAGTTAAAACAAAGAAAAGGAAAAACAAGACACTAGAAATCAATGATTGGTTCTCCAATTGTGAGATTGCGCTCCACAGTCCATGGCAAGTCAAAGATCTTGGCTGTGATAAATTTGAAGATCTTGTTTACATTGATGTTGTACGTTGCACTTGAAAAGAACAGCGTTGCATTGAATGCCTTCGCATATGATCTTGCCTGTTACACACACAAACAAAACCCAAATCAAATTTACACATCTTTCCTTAAGTTGATATGTTTAGTTAATATCTTTTGCATGATTGAAGTGTTATAGTACAATGAATCACAAAGGTTTTTCTTTTCCTCATATTGGTCTGTCTGTCAGTAAATTGTGTGGCTATGTGTTGTTTATCGATTGGTGAAAGGGACCCAATCATACAGTTAAATCTAAAAGGAAAGAAAATTATTGGCAGATCTCTAAAAATATCTTGCTTGAAACTTAGGTCAGGTGGTCAGTTTTTGCGGCCAATATTTAATTTGAATAACAAATAAAACATTCTTAGGGTTCAACATTCAAGGAAGAAGGATGTATGAATAATATATTAGAAATCATGCTTAGCACCCTTTATTGGTACAATTGAGAAATCATGCTTAGCACCTTATAACATTTAGTGGTATAATTAAATATTAAATATAATGATTTTTATAGAATATTGCTAACAAATTATAAATTGCCACCTCTAAGTTGTGCTTGCCTCTCTTATAGTAATACTGATAATTTATTTGATGGTAAGCTTTCACTATAGTGTGTCAAACATGAAAGAGAAAAAAAATGAAGTAAAACCATGAATTATTCTCAAATCATTTGAAGATTTGGTAGTTTGCGTGGTACTTGTTCCATATCAATCTTTGTCAGCTAACCAATTCATGTTGTTGCCAAGAAATGTCACGAATAGTTTAATTGAGAGACTCGGATATTTACCTGACTTGCTATTGTCCATTGCAAATCTATGGGTAGTTGGATGAAATCATCGAACTTTGTTCCAATCAAAACTGGAATTGCCGTCTACGAAAACCCCCAAAACATAAAAGAGAGGGAAAAGAAAATCATTTAGGCAATATCAACCACAACCCATAAAGATAATTAGAAAAAGAATCCACTTTTATAAAATATAGTACATAATTATGGATAATATAGTAATAGTATATATACAATATATTCATATTACCTGGTTCCATTTCCTTGCTTGTTGATACCATCCAATGACACTACAATAATTGAGTATAAAAACTATAAGATAAAGCTATTATATTAACTAACAAATTTAAGCAAAAAAGAAGAGAAAAAACATACATACCTATTCAAGGTACACCGACTTGTCAGATCGAACATGAACAGAATAGCTACAGAATCTTTACAGGCAATTCCCATATGATCCTGGTATTTCGTATCACCTACACACCCATTTAAGAACTAATAAAATTAAATCACACTTGCTATTTATTATTAATTAGCTTTCTAAAATTACATTAAATAATAATGAATAATAAATAAAAATTACCTCCCACTTCCCAAATGGAATAGGAAATTCGTGCATCTCCAACGATTAATATCTTATCAATTGAGCTTAACCCATTCTCATTTTCATGTTTAACTACCTCTTCTTTCTCCTCACCCATGTATTTTTCCTAAATAATCAATTAAATTAGAAAAATGAAAGTGATAATTATATAAAGTTTATTCGTAATTATTATTAATTAAAGCGTACCAAAAAGCTAGTCTTCCCAATATTGGAATCTCCCAAGAGACTGATCTTCAAGGAGACTAAATCCGAATCCATTGCATAATTACGATTGATCACCGGCGTCGAAACAGGTACTTCCGCCGGCGCCGGTACAGCTTGAGTGGATTCGAAATCAGTACCGTCCACAACAATCGGTGAAGGCGAGGACGCGATGCCTTGAGGAAGCATTCTGTAACGGACAGTTTTTCTAAGGCAAGACATGAGGAGTCGATCCATGAGTCGACGAATGCACCGCCGCAGAATCATCATACGCCGTTGAATTCTCCGCCTGAGGCAGAACTGAACCATATTTTGGAAAAATCAAACCCCTCTAATCCCGAAACCAAAAAAAAAAAAAAAAAACTGATCAAAGTCGTTTGCGAAAGAAGAGGGACAAATAATCAGGCCACTGCAATTGCGGCCATGAAAATGGAGAAGGGAAGCTCAGCTTCTCTGTTAAGACTCAGTTTTGTAATTTGTGGGAAAATGTGTTGGTATTTTTAGAAATATATTGGGTTCTTTTTGTTTTTGTTTTATTTTTGGGTTCTATTTTCAGTTACCAAACGGCCTTTTTTGTCATCTATATTACTCCTTTAACGGATGGTTGACCGTCAATAAAGGCGCGATTATGTATTGTCGAAATTGCCGGCTTTCGCATACTCCCTTTTTTCTCTTGATCAGGGGTACTTTCGTCATTTCGTACTACTTATCTGTTACATTAGAATATACGAATGCGTGTGTTTTTGTTTGGTCCGGAAATTTTTAAAATGTAAGAATTTTTTTCACTAATGTGTTGTATGCGTTACGTTAAGAATATTGTCCATGCCCTTTAAAAAAAATTGATATTGTCCATAAATGTTATAATGATCTCTTAAAGAATATTATATTGATTTATTTTGAAATATGTTATATACATTAAAATAAATGTAACTATAACAAGTTACTAATAGTAAAATTTTTATTATTAGAATCAAAATAATTATAATTACTTATTTACTTAATTAATTTTTTAATTCAAATATTTAATAAGATGTTTTTTATAATTAATATTTATAAATATTTTTTATTTTTATTTATAAGGAAATTAATAAAACCAAATTAGTATCAAGATATAGGTGATTTATTAATTATTTTTATTTAATTTTTAAATTAATCATAACTATTTAATGATGATTCAACAACTAAAATAAATGTGACTACTATAATTATATATTTAATATAACTATTAAAACCTCTTTCATACAAACATAGATATTATCCTTATTTTAATTTGTTTTCATGTAATTATTATTTTGTTATTAAAAAAAAAAAAAAAAAAAAACATATGCATATAGATATATATATAATAATTTGGGTTAGAAAGGAGTGGAACCCATTTTATTTATGGCTTGGGATTAGACGTGTTGTGGGACATAATTGATGCTTACAACTACGTATCTACTATATTTGAATTCAATAAGAGAGAGGGATAGTGTAGTTTTTGTATTACTGGGTAAGATTATTCAATGGTAGGTTGGAAAAGTAGTGGTCATAAACCAAAATCAAAACCATATGAGGGCCATTAAAAGCTTTAAAATTGAGCATGTGTTTGATTAAGTGAGCTTTTATTGAGTGGACCTGGGGATTTCTTACCCATCCACTTTATTATCTATGTATATCGTAATAGCCCAAAGAAAAGTTGTTTATGTATATATAAATAGGGACACGATTTTTTTTATATATACGGTTAATGAACTCTTACTCTTAAATAGATTAGTTATTTGATCTGGCTAGAATAAGGGTATTTAGGATTAAATATATTAGTAACCGATTCACTTTTTGTAATAAAAAATTAATAAATTTTAAAAAGTAAAAACTGACATGACCACCATCAGTCTTTTTTGATTGAGGCGGTGCCACATGTCATCCTTTGATTAGCTGAAAAATGAGAGCTAAGTAGAGCGGGCAGACGAAGCCCAGTTGCGCCTCAGGCGCGTGCGTGACATGCCCAGACCACACGGCGTCGTGTGCTGCATGCGCGCGTGGGTCGGGCATGGGGAAAAAGGAGCAGTTGCTCCTAGATCTTCTACCGCACGAACCCGAAGGTGCCACGTGGCACCTATGTTGGCTGGAAGAGGATTTTGGCCCATTTGAGCTTTTGTCTTTTGTGTTGTTATTGGATCTCAAAAATACCAATTTTTATAGTTTTTGGGCCACATTTTGACAACTTTTTATTTTTTTTTTCTTTTACAAATGTTATTCTTCTCAATAAAACACAAACAAAATATTTCCAACATAAAATATTTCACATTAATTTTAATGAAAATATTAATTTAAAATTTAATTAATTTGTAATTCTTTGAATAAAAACAAGAGAAACTTACAAAAATACTGAAATTTAGATTTATTTTTATAAAAATACTCACGCGAATTTTTTTTTTCAAAAATACTGTGTTTTTATAAAACAACAGTAGAACACAAAACAGAACAACTAAAAACAACAGTGGAACAACTAAAAAACAACTGTAGAACAACAATGAAAACTTAACACAGTACACAGTATAAAACTTACACAGTAAATTATTTAAGGTAAAAAAAACCAATCTTATAAGGTGAAAATAAAATATTTCTATGATCATTTTTAATCTAAAACCTAATTAAAATAAAATAAATATACCAATGTAAAACTCAATATATAACAACACATAATTTCATGAGTTATAAGAAATTTTTCTAACCAATGTTCTACAAAACATAAAGGCACGTACTAGGTACCTGATATTTTTTACTCTTTTTGTTATTAAATATCATGCATAAACTATAAATGTACTCGGTACGTGATATAACGTACTCCACTATCACTGCAGAAATACATAGAAACTGAAAAGGACAAAAATAACCTCAGTCTGACAACATGGACCCACCCTCTGCAAAACTATTGTACTATTAACTACCACCAATTGTCATTTGATTAAACTTAGGCATCAAAAAGTACAAGTCTAACACATTTTTCCACTCATACAACGTCCTTGACGTCAAGATGTCAACCTGAGCACTGGACGTCAACCTGGGCGGCGGTTGCTAAACAACTTTCAGTAAAATGGTCGTAACTCACCAATATTACTCCTATTCATGCAATTTGAAGTGTGTTAATTTGAAAGTTCTTTTCTAGATCTTTTTACACATAGCTCACACAGATTTCAATTCGAAAAATTGTCCCCAAGTCGAAGTGTGATTTTGTCTGTAAACGACTTAAAAACGATTTGATGGACACGATTCGAGTTTCAAAAATTGATGATTATCATCCGAAGTCATTTCAAACATTAGATCACCATCAATAGTCAAGATTAGTCTATAATTATTTTTCATATTTTTTGTATTATTTTATTAATATTTTAATCGATTTTCTTGCCTATAAAAGAAGAGCTCCACTAGCTCATTTTTCACATTCTGTAAAAGCCCTATAAGGTCAGAGCTTCTCTCTCTAGAAATATGAGTTCTTTCCTTAGTTGATTCTCTTGTAATTCTTGTGAGCAATAAAAACTCGAAAGTAGACGTAACTCCATTACCATTGCGACATAGGGAGTGAACTATTATAAATTGTGGTCTCTCTTATTTAATTTCTTTCATCTATTACTTTTCTTGTCAATGTAGCGAGACGATGTTGGCCAATTTTTAGTTTCAACAAATAGTCATTTCACCAAAATAATGAAAAAGTCAATCTTCTAAAATAACATTATAATAAATTAAAATACAACCAAACAAATAAATAGAATAAAAATTATTTTCTTCTACTCTATTTTATTACCTCCACCAGCCAAATACCACATAAATATAGTCCCATCTGAATTAAGATGGCATATGGTTAGAGGTAACAAAGTGGATTGAAATGGAAAGAAAATAATTTTTATTCCATTTTATTGTTTGATTGTATTTTAAAGTATTAAAATGTTATTCTAATAGAATAACTATTTTATCATTTTGGTAGATGACTATTCTATTTTAAAATAGGCAAGATGAAAAAAAAAAATTATTATTATTTTTTATACGTTTTAAATTTGAATTTATTCTATTTCTATTCTCATTATCATTTTTATTCACATGTTTTCATTCATCCAACTATATGTTGTTAAGTGGCATAAATTAACCATTCAAATCCTCCCCTTTACATGTGGCTCTTATCCTCCTTTGATCATTGCTAATATATTTAGGGTCAGTTTGACACAGCTGTGCTGTGGAAAAAAATAATTGTAGCTGTGCTGTTAAGAAAAAACAGCTGTAGCAAATTTGTGGAAAAAAATTGAGCTGAGTGTTTGGTAAATTATAAATTTCAAAGTATTGTGAGTTGTTAAGATCTATTATAATAATAATGATAATGTTATAATCTAGTTTATTATAATCACAAATATGTAAAAATATATTTTATATAATATTTTATTTTTTTTATATATTTTTAATTTTTTTTAAATATAAATTTATATGCATTTGATAAAAATAATTTATAGTATTTTTTATTATGTTTTATCAGATGTAAAAAACATTAGAAATTTAAATATATAAGAAAAATTCTAGGTTAATGTTATTTGTTAATAATAAAATAATATAAATTATTTAAAAAAAATAAGAGATTTAATAATTATTTATTTTATTATATTTAGTTTTTTTTTTATTTTTTTTAATATGTAATAAATAAGTAAATATGGTTTTAGTACAAAAAAAATTATTAGTCTTTTAATCAAAACAATTTCTCTAAAAAGTTGGGTTGGAGCAGCTTCAGCTTTTAGCTGTAGCTTCTCCAAAAAAATTTCAAAAAACTAGTTTTTAACTGTTTACTAAACACATTTTTATTATAAATTTTTCAAAAAGCAGCTTTTAGTTTTTCCAAAAATTATACCAAACGGGCCCTTAAAATTTTTTTGATGTGGAATATTATTATTAAAATTTAAGATGTCTTTTAATAATAATAATGAAAGAAAACCATTAAAAACATTGATTTTTATCATTACTCGTAGAAGACACCGATTATGTATACTAAACCCAAAATAAATAGTTAAATATTCTGCTTTTAATTAGTTCTATTACTCTATAGTTAGTAGTTAGTAAAGGACGAACCTTCATTATTTAATCATCTTACCAAACTAAACTGATTCTTTAGTAGTTGTGACTACAAATTTCTGAATCTCATACACGCAACAAAAGTGGGAAAAATCTGTTCAATGGAAAAGGAAAAACACCCACAAAAATGTGGCACATTAATATAACATAACTATACATTAAAATATACCAACCTAAGCTTCTTTTTAAGGTGGTATTTGGTTGGAGGTAATAAAATGACATAGAATGGAAATAAAACAATTTTCATTTCATTCTTTTGTTTAGTTGCATTTTAAAGTATTGAAATAACATTCTAATGTAATGTTCTTTCCACTATTTTGGTAGAATGACTATTCCATTTTAAAAATAAAGGAAAAACCATTCCAATGTAATAATAGAAAATGATTTTTTTATCAATTTTTTTATACATTTTAAATTTTATTCTATTTCATTCCTATTTCTATTTCTATTCTCATTCTTATTTTTATATTTTTATTTCTCTTAATCAAATGCCACCTAAGTATATTTGATTATAATAATTAGTTCTACAAATATTAAATAAATAAAATATTAAAAATTCAATAATCTATAATATCTTTCGTATTTCAATTTTCAACATCAAAGTATGAAAGATGACATGCCCACCTCCACAAAGTACAAAAAATTTGAAAAAAAATATTTATGTTATATTAAATGTGATTATAAAATTAAAGTAAATATTATAATTTAAATTTAATTTTATTATACATATTTTTTTTATTTTATATTATATTAAACGTTCATTATATTTTTTTATAATTTTTTTTAAAAATATATTTTTCTTATAATTCTGTTAAAAAAAAAAAGTGTATAACATTTCAAAAAAAAAAAATACTATAAAATTAAAATATTATAATTAAATTAAAATTATAATTAACAATAAATTTAAAATATTATTATATTTTATTTTTATAAATAACTCTTAATAAAAAATAATATTATTTATTAAATAACATAAAAAAAATACTAATTATATAACTCATGTCTTAATGTTAATCTAATATATAGGATAAGTCTATGGCCTAAATTGGGTGTGGGAGCCACATAATCGGATAGTTTTGGAGTGAGGGTACATTATACCTGCTGTGTATTTGTGCATATGGGAATCTAGCCTTAATTAACTTTTATGTTTTTAGGTTTAGTAATATTTTTTTAATTAATTTTTTATTTTTAAAATTAAAAATATAAAAATATTTTTAAAATTAAAAAATATAAAAATATTTTTAAAATCATATTTATAAAATTATTTTTATTTTTTTATTTTTTAATTTTTTAATTAAAAATTTTAAATAATTTTTTTCTTAATTAATATTTTGGACTAACTTTAATCTAAATTTTGGAACTCGAACCTAATCTTCACCCTGACTCTCAATTCTGGCTTTGAATTCGAATCCAACTTTAAATAAAATTAACAAATAAAAATAAAAATTAAATTTACAGAACTCATTTTTATTTTTTATTTTTAAAATTAAAAAAGAAAATAATTATAAAACGTATTTTTGCTTTCCAAAATTAAAATTTTATTTTTATTTTTATAATTAAAAAATTTAAAAACAAAAATTACCGAAGGCTAGCTAATTAAATCATATTTAATTAATTGCTACAAAAAAAAAATCATATTTAATTAATTTTTTTTTCTTTCTACGTTTTCTTCTTCATTTTTTATCTTTTTATTCATCATCTTCTATCATAATTGCACAGAGTGGGCTTCGACAAGGCAGGTGGAGGCTTTGTCGGAAAGAAAGCCAAATCTGTTGCTTCAATGTCGCCAATAGATAATCACTCTCTTTATTCTCTATCGTAGGTACTTTTTTCTTTGCCGATTTCTGAACTATTCGTTGCTTTTGATTCAAAGCCCAAAAGGAATTGAGAAGAAAGACAAAGAGGCGGAAGACGATATGACTGGTGGTGGGTTATCTACAGGGGAATCTGGGCTTCGTTCCTTTGCTTTGTTGTTTTGACAGTATTCAACGAGATAAGCTTTGTCAAACTTGGTGTTGATGCTTTCGTTTCGGATCTCAGATGGGTGTGAGGCTCGACAACATCAGGGGATCAACGACGGCGTGAACTCGATGGTGAGATCTCGTGGTTGGGCTATGGTTGTTGGGGTGTTGAGAATCATGGGGTTCCATCTCAAAATCAATTGGCAATGAGTGGAGTAGCCCATGTTCTTATATATGGCTCAATTCTCTACCATTTATTCCATGTGGGACAATATCCACAATATTGCCCCTCAAGATGATGGCTATTTTTTGCTCATCAATCTTGAACCGTATCAGAGTGGACAAGATCGGATAGGATCACTTGCCCGCAAGGGATATGGCTCTGATACCATGTTGAGAATCATGGGGTTTCATCTCAAAACCAATTGGCAATGAGTGGAGTAGCACATGTTCTTATATATGGCTCAATTCTCTACCATTTATTTCATGTGAGACAATGTCCACAATAGTTAAAGATGGATAGAGTATGTGAAGACGACAACTGATTAGGTTAATTTTGAATTGGGACTTATCACCATAGAATGATTTATTTAAGATTGAAAGTTTTGATTGATCTTGAGCATTTGATGTTTTGAGATTGATTATGTAATTGGTGTCTTTAATTTTTGGAAAACAATTGTTTTTTTAAGAGTGAAAAAGTACAAACATTCAGGTTTGAATGGGGTAAAAGTTACAATCCCAACTAATCTCACATATTCGGTCAAGATTCTTTATTCTACAAGAAATGGAATATTTTTTATTAATCTTGTTAATTTGTGTCCACAAACATAAGATTGGGATAATAATGATAATTTACACTATATTAAACAAAAGATCTTAAGAAAAACAAAACATGAACTTTACAAAATCCTTCCAACACAGCACCGAACCCTTCTAAAACCAAATATATTATATAAAAAAAAAATAAGAAAAAATGAAAACAAAAACAAAAAAAAAAACAAAAACAAAAACAAAAACAAAAACAAAAAAACAAAATCCTCCACAATATGATTACACACGGCAACAATCGTGCAACCAACTTCATTTATGTATGGTATACTAAACAAAACCAATCACAACTACATATTAAAAGTCTTGTGGATAGGGCCATTTTAAATCCTCACACTATAAATTTTCTATTATTTTTTATACGAAATATTGAAGAGATATTTCATAGTGTTAAACACTTAATATTAGTACAAATGAAAAACCATCACATATAATTTACTTTAATATATATGGAACATTTTTTAATGGGTATTATACATGAATAGTTACTAAACAAATTTAACTATAAATATTAATTTTAAAAATATTAAACTATCGAATTTTGATCTAATAACAAATAATGAAATCACAAATTTAAATTTTTATGCGTAATTTAACTACTTAATTAAAAAAATATCAAAAAATATCTATTTTTACACTATATCAAAAATATGTTCATATAAAAATATTTAACTCAAACTCAACTTTTTCTTTTCTTATTTTTCTTACTAATTATTTTTTTTTAATTTTTTTTTTTTACCGATAGAACAATCTCAGCCCAATATAAAAATGAGAGATTTTTTTAATTAGATAAAAAAAATTAAATATAAAAACTCAAAATTTTTTAATTTTACCTATTCATGGGTAATACCCATTAAGATTGCACTCATATATATATAAATGTACATTTATGTGGTGTAGTTTCAGGTTTGGAGGCATGTCAACACCATGAAAGAAAGTCTATTGTATTTTGTGGTTGTACATGGGGATAAAGCAAGAACAGGTCTACTCTGGCCTCTCAAAAGTCTTCGCTAAGCGAAATAAGTTTGGTTGGTTGGAAGTTATGTGATGAATTTTTTAAGGAGCCAAACACAAACTTTAAATAACAAAGTAATCATGCTATAATCTCATAATTGTAATACTATTTTAGTTAACCAACTGTTCTACATCAACAAAATTCTTGTGAAAACCATAATGGTTGAAAAAGAAAGAACAGTTGTGGAAAACTTTCACTCACATTTTCAAGAAAATTTGTGGTCCAAAAGAAAGACATGAAACTAAAAACGAAAAACAAAATATATAAATATTTATTATCTACATTGGAGAAAATTTCTGTTCCTTGAATTAGGGGTAAACAATGGTCTTGAACTGGGATTTCGAAGCTTTTTAAGTTCCTCTCTCTTGTATAACAGTTTTTATTCTATTTGCCTAATTGTATCAGTGGAAGGATCATGCATGTATAACAGTATAATGAGATTTGTTCTAACAGTGTAGTGTATTAGCCTGGAAGAGAACTGGCAAACCAAGAATTTTCTTAAGGAGCAGAATGGAAGTTCACTTCAGAGCTTGGACTAGCATGATTTTGCTCGCTGCGGTTTCGCTTGAGAATCTGTTTAATCTCTGCTTCTTTTTTATCTACAAAATCAATCAAGTTCTTGAAACTAGTTGCTCGAATTGTCCGTCTTGGTGTTCCAGGCACAACCTCTTCCGGGCCTACATCAGCCTCAGGGACAAATTTTCGGTACTGACAACATATTCTCAAGGCAAATGTAGTAAGAGCAATGAAGCAGGCCACACCAGAGATAAGAAACAAGCCCCAGAAACTAGTGAGAGACAGTCGGTTTGCTTCTTGGTCTTCAGGGTTCATGCTGCAGTCCTCTGTTTGCAGCCATTTCTTACGAATTTTCTGGAGATCACCATTCTCGGAGAGTTGAAGAATGGCAGTAGATAGGTCCACTGCAAGAGGAGAGTCCCTTGGAAATGCCTGAGGAAAGCAAGGAAACTGAATTAGTTTACAATATTGAACCACATTATATTTTACATGTATTGTTTTTAGATTTAGAAAGTACTTACAAATCCCCATCCACTTTTTGTGAACTCCTGCCCTACAGTTCTGTATTGACATTTGGTATGGGACAAGAAGGCCTCCACATATGGAAGCTCGTCCACAATGGCAGCTACTCCACCAGGAACTTTTGGCCCAAGCCGAAGAGCATTACCGTACTCTTCCTCGTTTCTCAAATTGACAAGCCTTGATTCTGCAATTTTGAGCTCATTAGTGAGATACTTCCAAGCAAATGATCCGTCCTGAATGCCAATAGGATCAGTGCCCGACATCAACGAGTCTATGCCTTCAATTCTTGATGTCAGCTGTTGCACTGTGAGGATTGATGTCAAACTAGCTGTGTAACTTGAGTTGATAATCAACACCACAAAAAGCCATATGATGAGTACCAAACGTCCCAGCGTACTAACAGTGTTCTCTCCTGTGTAATGTGCAAGAAGGGGATCATGTTAGTGATCCATTATGTTGTTGAAGAGATTAATTATTGGTGTGTGAATGGAAGACTAAGAATGAAGTACGTACTGTGTGAGAAAAACATCGTTGAGAAACTAAACCTGAAAGGCAAAAACAAGGTCAGTAAACGTACTCCACAAATGGCAAGATATCAGGTGAAAGCTAAAAGCTAGATTATCTAACTACATATGTTTAAAGCATTTTCTGTGAAACTTACATAGTACATGTTCATGCATTCAACTAAACTTGACCAGACAGCTTATTTGACCAAAGTCTTTCTACTCAAGAAGGTTTTTGTGCTACACAGCACGAAATAGTGGAGAATTTTACAGCATGATCTTCAAAGTGTAGAAGCACATATGGAAAATTTCACATGTTACTGGTGATTTTATAGGCACCCTAGCCACAACCAGTTCCATTTTGCATTTACATGGATTCAAAGACATCATCGGAAGCCTTAAATGGAAATAAAACATTTTTCTCTAATCCTAGAAACAAATAAAGGATTAAAAGAAGGAAATATGTACTGACCAAAAAATAGTCATGATTTGCTTTCTCGGTGGACCACGAAACTCGTGATTAGACCTATGCTCAAGAATCCAGACAACAGCACCCACAAAAAGGAAGAAGCCACCAGTCACAATCCACATTGGCAAAGTAAATGGCTTGAGGAAAGCCCATGGACTTGTCTTTGCCTCTTTGACAGGAGCAACTACAACAAGTCCTGATTCCAAGTAAGGCTGCGTAAAATCAACCATCCTTGTTCTATTTGTAGTAATTGTAATATCCCCAACAGCAGCATCATATTTCTGTTAAGAAAACCAAACCCAAACCACCCTCATCAAATTAAAAGATAACAAAGTTTAGTAAATGTGAAGACACACTAACATATGTAGGTATCCGTGTAAGATAGTATTAAAAATAATTACTAAACTAACTCTGCTATAGGTTGGACCACTGATATTCAACAATTTGATCACCACTAAGTTAAAAGCTACATTTTAATGCCAAATACTCACATTTTCTGCAACCAAACGTACAAGTTCAGAGAATTCGGGATTTCTCTCTCCATCTCCATATAGCACATATTGTCGTGGCACAGCATAAGGCAATAGCACTACAGCGGATTCAAAGACATCGATGCAAAATCCTCTTACCCCTGGAGGGTTTTTATCTTTAGCCACGATATCTTTGTAACCAACTCGATTAGGCACTGCAATTCGCAGTGGCTTGCCATTGTTGGGAAATATCCATCCTCGAGGCGTCTTAGCTGTTTCTCCTGGCCATATAATGCTGTAAAGATGTTGATTGCTGGTAGAAACATTGGGAGGCTTTGAATATACAATCTCTGGAGCAGCAATTGACAGACCAGAATGATTTGTCCAATAACCAACCTTACGAGTACCAGTCCCATCAATGTTTAGAATATCATATGCTGGATGAACTAAGTTTTTATCCGTATCAAATTGAATCCTACCACTCACACCTGTGAAGTTCGTCCTAAGTATTGTCTTTAGATATTGTGAGCCTCCATCAAAAATGTGGAGTGATGATAAGCGCAGGGAGCTTCTGTTTGTATCTCGTAATTGTGGGTCTTTAGAGAATGATATTTTACCACCCTCATTCAAAAATACATCAAGTGCACGGGCTGCTAACCAAACTGAGTCATAGGCATAAAGAGCATAAGAATTGAAACCTGAAATACCATCATGTTTTAGTTTGTCCCACCTAGACATAAACTTTTTCTTAAGATCAGTATCTGGTGTGTAATGGCGAATAGCAACAACCCCTTGTAAAAGATTCATTATGTTAGGATCAGGTAGTCGTAATGTATCCAGGTGAGAAGGAAGCCAGTCTGTTGCAATCCAAACATAACCAGCGCCCATCATCCCTATAGATTTTGCAACAGAGAAAATATTCAAGCCAGAGTCAGGGTTAACATGTACAACATACACCCGAGATTCCATGAGGTTTACACCTAGTAAAACGTCATGGATTTCACTTATTGAGGCTCCAGGAGAAAAGGCAGCCTTGTAAGAGATTCTAGCACGATTCTTTGCCAAGGCATCACCCAAAACAGAAATCCCATTTCTGCCATAATCATCATCAACAAATATGGCAATTACTTCTCTCCATTGATGATAATCCACCAAATCGGCTACTGCATACATCTGGAAGTAGTCACTCTGTGTAGTACGAACTAAATATGAATACTGCTGTGCAGAAAGAGAAGGGTCTGTCGATCCAAATGACAGAAGAGGTACATGGAGCTCATTTATAACATGTGACATGACATGAGATATCCCAGAGGACTGTGGGCCAATTGCAGCTACAACATCATGTTGAATGAGCTCCAAAGCTACAGGGAGGGTAATATCATTAGATATCTTACTTCAAAACATAAAGAGGGAAAGCTTATAATCATATAAGTGATCCAGATAAATCTTTTCCCCATCCACAAATTGATGGATATTGATAGTTAGTGAGAATTTTTAATTATCACAGCTCATTAAAAGGGCATACAAACAAAATTCAGTTTCAGAAAGAATATTAAAAGACCCAAAAGTCACAATGATCAGATCTTTAGAGAAGGCATCGATATCAGATACTGTATAGCAGTAGAAATTCTAAGTGAATCGTCAATCCTATTGTTACATTTAAAACACTACAGTACCAAAATGCCAATATGAAACATGGCAAGCCCCAAGACTACATTTTAAAACAACTACAACATTGTAATTTTCCAGTATATACGAAATTCAGTTCATATGAATATCTTGTGCCTATCCATTACAAACAACATCATATGTTGAAATTTTAAGAAGGCCTCTTATGCTCAAATGATCATACATACAGAATTTACATTCAAATCAGATTCTCGGTAACTAAATAGTTGGTGTGGGAACCAATAAATATCTTGTGATTTTTCAAGGAGAATTCAACTTTCCAGGGCAAATACCTTCAAATTTCGACAAATTTAGTATTGTATGCAAATATAGTAAACATAGCAAGTATGAGCAAAGTACTATTCTAGCATTTGAAGATACAATGGTAGTATTTGCTAGTATGTTACACAACCAACAAATAAAGTACCATTTTTTTATGCAAGTTTATACTTAGATGCCTTTGAAGGCACTATGGCCTGGCCTAAAATCTGAACTACCAAATGTCAAATTCCTTTTTGGTTGACTCTTACTAATCTAACAAATGCAATTCTCTTTCATTCAAGAAAAAAAAAAGTAATTCTCTTCGATTAAACCAAGCAAGAGGAGTTAAAGGAATTACCTTCAATAGTTCCAAGAAATTGACTACAATTGGTATCTTGGAAAACAACATTCAATGTTGTTCCATGAAGGATGCTTTTATCAGAATTTACATCCTCAATGGCTGCTAATATCGCTGGTTTAGCAGACCTCCCAATAACCGAATTGTAAGTGAACAAAGCTCCAATATTCACAACACTCGGTCTTGAAGAAGAAGAAGAAACACTGGTATTTCCAGTACCAGCCATTGGGTTTGAAGAAGAAGAAGAAACACTACTATTTCCAGCAACAGAAATTTGATTTGAAGAAGGAACAGTAGAATTGTGAGTGGCACCCATTACTTGTACAGATGCCCACAAACTGAAAATCAGCAAAAGAAATATTCTTTTCAAGCATATAAGAGCAGGGCCAGGCCTGTTGACCAAGAAGAAGACCTTCATGGCTGAAAGAGTTTCTATATTAAACCTGGTCGATTCTTCACCTCAACCCAACATCTGTTCTCGACTGGAAATATCATAAAGCAATGTCAGTATGAAGAGGAGCAATAGGAGAATGATAACAAAATTATGACAGCTAAAAGGGTTCTTCAAATTCTTAAGAACCCAGATGGAAATACAAAGATTTAAGCTTGAACATTAACATATTCATCAGCAAATGTCCAACCCAGAAAAACAAAAATAAAATAAAATAAAATAAAAGGGAAAAACATACACACCCACTAACAGTTAGGATCCAAAATCAAAGATATATGCAGCCATGGATACCATAAACCTATTGGCTGTGTTGTTACCACCCACATGGAAACAATATATAAGAAAGATTTTCAGCGAGGGTATCTATAAAGAAAATTCTAAGTGTACCATCATATACTACTCAAGAGAATGAAGACCAAAACAAGATTATAATAAAGCAATAATTATATAAAATTGGAAAACTCACATGTTCAGATAAAGAATAAATAATAAACAATTTTAAATGAATTAGAAGAATATAAATTTTGTAAATGATGACATTTCTGCTGGGATTGATTGATTACCTCCCAAGGTTAAAGCCAACTTAAGAACTGTTAAAAGGTCATTTGTGTTTGTATATGTGTATATGAATTATGATCTCAGAAGAGATTTCACATCAACAGTAATAAACTGAAAAAAGCATTCTGAAGGCTGAAAACAGTGTTAGCAAGCTCAAGAAAAGAATTATTCTCTCACTTTCACTTCTTGTGAGCTGTGCTTTGCTCAACTAGCTAAGCTTTTTCAGTTTGCTCTCTAAAGCCTATATAAATATTTGAATATTTACCAAAAGATACACTAAATATTATTTAATTAAAGTATCAAAATTTAACCTTTTTTTATTAGTACAACTAGAAGGGGTTTAAAATAATGGTCTTGTTGGGTTTATTTCCATATATGGCCTTTGCTTGTGATTCTCTATTTTAAATTTAAAAATTACTTAGTTTTTCTTTGAAATATAATAATAAAAATTAAAGGTATAAACCTTGAAAAATATAGTATTGATTGATGGAGTAGGCCCCATCACCAAAAGCTGTGGTAAAACAAGTCATGAAACATGTGGCCTTATCTTCTCTGCCACGAGTGATAAAACAACATCAACAAGGCAGCCAGCAGCCCATCCTTCTATTTATTTTTTTATTTATTTTTGTCTCGATTAAGAATAGTTATACAACCACGTGGCTAGCTCAAGTGGCTATAGTGGGTGTGTGAGTCTTGGAGGTCTTGGGTTCGAGTCCCAGATAAAACATGTTGTAATATATAAACGCTTAAATTAAAAAAAAAAAAAAATTAAGAATAGCTATACGATTATGACCCCTTCCTTTGCTAAATTAGGAAATGACAAAGGGTAAAAAGTATCACTAGTATCACGATAGAATAATTTGCGGTGAAATTTTTTTTATTTTTTATACACTTAACTTTTTTTATTTTTTTTTATTGGTAAAATCTCTTTATGTTTTAATTTTTATACACTTAACCTCCTTATTTTTGTTATTTGTGGCAAAATCTCCTTAAGTTTATTTTTCTTTACAAATTTAAAGTTTCAATTGCTGTTAAATACTAACTGGATTACTGCTGTATCGACTTTAAGATTTTACTGTTACATATACACAGGTGTATACAGTTGTTATCCAGTTGATATTTAACGGTAATATTTAACTGGCGTGTCAAATTTGCAAAGAAAAATAAGTATAAGAAAGTTTTGCCACAAAAAAAAAATATTAAGGAGGTTAAATGTATAAAAATTAAAATATAAAGAGATTTTGCCACTAAAAAAAAGATAAAGGGATTAAATGTATAAAAATTAAAACATAAGGAGTTTCGCCGCAAATTGCTCATCATAATATTATTATTATTATTAATTGTTATATTGTTATATTGTATAATTAAATATTGAGTTTTATATTTATTTAATAACTATAATTTTTCTCTCTAAATTTTAATATATACTATTTTTTATTTAACTTTCTCGAGCTATTAAAAATTCTCTTTAAATTATTGAAATTATTGGATATAAGAATTTTCGTTCGATTCCATTTAATTTTATTAACAAACGCCCGTTAGTAAAATTAAACGAAAATTTTTGAATCTAACAATCTCAATAATTTAGAGATACAATTATTTTGTACATATCAAAATTTAAAGAAACAAACCTACTTTAAATTAATATGGGTAATAATTCACAACCTTGTGGTAGTATTGAACACTAAAAAAAATATCTAATAGCACTTCGTCGCTCTCTAAAAAATAAGTTAAATTCGATACATACTAAAATTAATAAGTTATTGTGTCAAATTTAGCATAACAATAAATGTACTTTTTTATTTATAATATTGTCATTTATTATTAAATATCAATGAGTAACTTTAATATATATTTTAATTACAATGTTATCATTATTTATTTTGAAAAATATTTAGTTTATTGTAGTGATAGCTTAGTAGTTTATTAATTACACCTCTTCTCATAAAAATAAAGTCCCAACTTTGAATCTCCATCTCTCACTATCAAAAAATATTTATATGTATATGGGTAACTATTTAATGGTTACATTTTTATTGTAAACATCATGATTACATTTTTTTTACCTGTAATAAATAGATAAAAATTCTTTTTTTAGAATTGATTAATTATAATTAACTATTTTTTTAAAAAAATAATTAAATAAATATTTAACAATACCTCTTTTAGTAATTAAAATTTATAGATAATTTTTTTATAAGTATATAAATCCCTACTATAATTATTTTAACAGTTAAGATATTTAATTATAATATTTATAATTTGTTTTTTTTTACAAAATGTAGATTTATTTTTATATAAATTAAAATTCTCTCTTTATAATAAATTTTTAAATAATTAATAGTTTTTTTACAATTAGATGATGATGTATCAAGCTAGTCTAAGTAGTATATGTTCACTAATACTACATCATTTGATATTTGTGGTGAGATGTGATAGAGGTGATTTATGTGGCTCTTGATAAGATTCAGGGAACTACCCTTTGAGGTTTGAAATTACAAAAATAAAGAGAAAAGTATACTAGTAATCTCACGCACAACTAGTAATCTCACGCACAATTTTGCTTTCCTTGTATAAGTTAGATGCATTTGAGGACTTTAAATGCTTTCCTTCAACCTATTTATTTTTTACTTTTTAAATATTTAAATAAAATAATTAAACAATTAAGTATAATAATTTTAAATTAAATTATAAGTATAATAAAATTTTAATTATGAAATTATATGTGTATAATTTTAAATTATAAAGAGTTTTGTTATAAAAAGTTAAATAATTTAAGTGTAAAAAAATAAATTGCTAAAAGATCCTTATTTAATAATAAATTACAAAAAAAAAAAATCAATAATCATACTTAATTTAATTTTAAAATATAATTAATCTTAATTAAAATTTTATAAGAAAATAAATTATCAGGTTAATATCAGATTACAAGTTATTTATTATTTATATTTATTTAATTTCTAAATTAATCACGACCATTTAACAGTGATCCAAGGTTAAAAAAATATAATCATGATGGTTACAATAAAAATGTAACCATTGAAATCTCCTCATATATATGGGTGACTACTCATTTTAATTTTAACCATCATGATTATATTTTTTTAACCCGTGAACCAAAAACAACAAAACTAATGTTTAAGCCTCAAAAAGTGGTTGGATGTATCCCAATATCCTAAGGGTCATGCGACTACATGAAAATATGTCACTGAGAAACACCCCACCACTTCAAAACTCAATAAGTTCTAATTGTGACTCGATATAAAATATATATATATATATATACTAGGTGATTGTTACGTGTCAAGCCAGTTAGTTTTATTTAATATTTTAGTTTTTTATTTGAATTAATAATTAAAATAGTATAATTATTTGAACGATTTGTTTTATAAAAATAAAATATGTGTCAGTATATTTAGTAAGTAAAATATAGTTGTGTTATAATAATGTATGTTATTAATAATAAAATGTACATTAATCTTCTAATTGAAAAAAGTTCTATTATCTCATTTCATATCTAATAATAGCTATACAACTATATATTTATAGACTTTCACATTCTTTGCAAATTACTAATAAGCACCAATAATATTTTCATATTCTAATATTTTTCAACCTTCTCCTCTTGGTGGTAAAATTAAAAATAAAACTAAAAATAAGCACAAACATATAAGGAAGGGGTAAGTTGAAAAATGTCTCTTTTATTCATTAATTAATCAAATTTACCTCTAATTTTATATTTATTTGAAACATACCTCTTTTTATATGTATTGTACCCAAAATACCCTTACATAAGAGAATCACATGGAGAGTATCTTGAAGTGACAGGGGCAAAATTGGTATAATGTTTAAAAAAAGAGGTAAAAATGATAGATTTAAAAAAAAAAAGTAAAATTAAAAAAAGATAATATAAAAAGGGTATAGAGTGTAATTTAATTACAGCCCATTTTATCTTTTTTTTTTTATTATTTTTTTAAGCCCAAGCCCAAAAATCTCTAAGCCAACACAATCAATCTTCTTTTATATTATCTTTTCTAAATATTTTATCTATATTTTTCTTTTTTAAAAAATAAATAAAAAAATTAATATTCTCCCAAAATAGGTTTGTTAGAGAGATATGTGGCTAAGATGATTTTTTTAATTTAAAAAGAGATTATTAATATTTAAAAGATTGTTTATTTAAAAGATTGTTTAATTTTTTGGGTTTAATTATTGGGTTTATTTTTTAACGGGAGATCAAACCTAATCGTTAAATTTAACAGAATATTCTTTTATTTTTAAGTATATTCTGTTAAACCAAGAATGTTAAACCAAGAAATGCCGTTAGATAGGCACTTTTAATATATAAAGATATAAACATATAAAAGAACCATCTCCAAAATAAAATAGAGTGGTTGTGTATTTTACAATGACCTAAGGGTTACTTAGAGAAATAAGCATTAAATCTATTTGAAACGCCCAACCACTGTCAATTTTCGACTTGGAGACAGATGAACCTAAATATGTGAATATGCAAAGGGTTCTACTATTAATATGTGAATATTCAAAGTTCATCATTAAATATGCAAGTATTCAAGTTTCAGGCAAGAATTTTTCAGAAAAAATTCTATATTTTACCTTGTTTTGTTATAAATTTTGATTCCTCGATAAGTCCTATTGATCTCATGCAATTTCTATCCCTAAAAACCCAAAAGGTATGTGAACATTCAAAAAGAATGAATTTATAAAAGAATCGAGAAAGAAATACCAACCTTTTGTATGAGGATATGTTCTCCTAAATTTGAGAATCACTCTAAAAGTTCTTCATCCTTCACAAAATCGTTTTTAGAAAATGAAAATCCAAAAACTTTGAAAGGTTTTTGAAGTTTGAAATTTTCAAAGGAGAAGAACGCCAAAAATGAGAAATTGGGAATGAAAGGGAAATGAAGTGCGATCGATTTGTATTTGAGGGGGTTAAATACAAATAATTCCTATTCGTTAGGATATGAACACGTGGCAAAAAAGAAACCAAAGGTCACCTCATCCAATGATCACCAACGAGCATGCTTACACACACCCCGAAGGATTTTGATGACGTGGTATCTTGGGAAAATAAAAACAATTAATACAGTCGTCTTTTTGAAACCCTCAGTAAGATAACTAAAAGTCACCATATCATGATGATAACTTGCCTACCTCTCTTTAATAGTTTTCCTATATGACACAGTTGTCAATCGCAAAATTAGTGACATGTGTTATAGTGCGAATTTTTACCTAGAAATATGAGAGCAGTCTCCTATAAATTTGACATGTGGATCAAATTCTTAAGAAAAGGATGACCTGTTAATTAATGACTTTCAAAGAGTTAACCTCGCTTGATTTGAACTCACGAGATGATGCGACCTTAACAGGTCTAGTCGCATACTATGTCTTGTATAGTTAAAGACAAGCAGTACCGAGAGGATTTAATATAAGTAGTGTATATATCACAATATGTATGAAGACTAGGTAGACTTCCCTCGTGACTAGTAAAGATTGCTTCTTTACATAAAGATGGGTTTGAATGACTGATCGTGTTCGATGACTCGTCAGGAACTCATGTGTTCCACATTTTCAATAAGCGAGATTATCCGTCTATGCAATCTTAGGTGAGCACAGACATCCAAACGACAGGCCCATGGTCCACCTAACAAATACTAAACGTACCAAAAGTTTGAGAGCTTGTGCGAGAATATAAACATGCAACTCATGTTAAGAAAGTCGCATACGTTGCCACACTTAATACAAGAACATATTAAACAGATCTTCATTTATTCTTTAACGTTTATTCTGATTTAATACTGTCATTTATTGTAAAATGATTCTAAAACCGATTAGTTATGTATATCCTGAAGGTTACTTGCTTTTCATATAAAGGAGTGATCCGAATCAAATAAATTAAACTGGAATCTTTGTAATTGTGGACTAAGTAGATTGAGCTCTGACTAAATCACTATACTTTTTTGTGTTCTTGTTATTTTTTGTCTTTTGTTCAGTTTGTTAGTAGCTAATTTTTTGAGTACTCGCTACCGTAAGTGATTACTCACAAATTTTATTTGAGTATTCTTAATAGCATTAAATATTCGCACGACTTTTGGTGTTATTTAAATTCTTCCGGTAATAATTTTTAATGAAAAACTTGAAATAAAAAAAAAAAATTTACTCTTGATATCGTATATTATTTGACACTTGACAGTGGATTAAATATTTTCCAAGTTGCAGATAAGAGAGATCGTGTCACTCAAATATCATGAATATACATATTCAATTTAGAACTTTTAATATTAAATTAATGCCCCACTAAAAATTAGAGAATATTAGAGAGAGTGAGAAAACAAAAGAAAAAGCACCTACAAAATATACAAAATTTTCGTAGTACATCGCCTTAAGGAAGTTTTGGTAGATTTTCTTGTCTATTTTGGTATTTAGAAAGTTTGTTATATTAGTTTTTTTTTTCAAGTACGTTATAGCTATTTAGGACTAATTATAAATTTTTAGAAAATTCTGAATAAATTAGAGTACCGAAAATAAAATTCAAACTATTATTTATTACATGGATAAAAAAAAATAATCACGTATGCAATTAAATAAATTTTGTAAGAATTTACACAAGTATCCCTACACAAAGATCAATTTTGAGATTTCTTTTAACTAAGTGAATGAGCACGAACTTGACACCTATTGTTTTACTATGTTTCTTTTAATTTGACTTTGCTTTACCAATTTTGGTTTTGTCTAAACAAGTCTTCGAAGGACAACACAAAAATTAGAGAAAAGATTCAATTAGAGAAGAGAAAACCAGATTTAATCTTGAACTGGTTTCAGAGAAAATATGCACCAAAAAGAAACAACAAATCAAGTAAAGAGATCAGGGTAAGAGAGAGCAAGCACAACGCAAATTTTACAAGGTTCACCACCAGAAATGGGGCTACGTCCTTGGTGAGCTGCCTAAGAGAAAAACAGTCACAATCCACTATCAAGATCCAGTTTCTGAGCTCCAAGACACATGGATGGTCTAGTAGCTCAAGCTCTTCAATCCAGGTATGTACAATCTTTCTCAAAAACTCTCCTTTTCTTTTCTCTCTTAGGATCGAACCGATCATCTCACTTTTCTCTTTTTTTCTCTAACTTTTCTTCTATCTTCTTTCTGTCTAAACACGAGAGAAACTCTCTCTTTTTAGATCTAGATCTCTCATCTTCCTTTTTTATAGGGGTGTTCATCAAACCGCTCAAATTGCTCGCACCGCAAAAAAATTACGGTTTAAAATTCTTTGCGGTGCGGTCGCGGTTTGAATTTTTCCTAAACTGGGTGGTGCGGTTTGCGGTTTTGAATTATTAATAAGTGGTTCAAACCGCACCGCACATTATAAAAATACTAATTTTTATATTTATTTAGGTCCAATATGTGAATGTCCAACCCAAAGTCCACTAATTATTATATTGTTGAAACTTAAAAGTTTTTTTTTATATTTATTTTCAAGTCTTATGGTATTTTTTGACAAGTGTTGCTTAAGCTTTGTTGTATTTGTGATAGTTTAATTATTTGGTGATAGTCCAAACTGCAGAAACTGCAAAAACCACACCACACTATTTTCTGTAGTATGATTTCTGCGGTTTTTTAGTTTCGTGGCGCGGGTGCGGTTTGAGAAATTAGAAAAATCGCATGTGTG
Organism: Cannabis sativa; assembly: GCF_029168945.1. NCBI lineage: Eukaryota > Viridiplantae > Streptophyta > Magnoliopsida > Rosales > Cannabaceae > Cannabis > Cannabis sativa. The sequence continues at coordinate 40,991,158 of NC_083608.1, read as the reverse complement.
GGTTAGTTTGAAAAAATAGTCAAAAATTGCACTACCCGCACCGCAAACATGCCTACTTTTTTGTATTTCCGAGGAGTATATTGAAGCTGTAAGTATATCTGGACTTAAATTCTTCTATTTATAGTCGATGTATTAGCTGGATAAGTTAGTTAGGATCAACTAACTGTTTCTTGATTTTGGATTGCAAACGGTTAAGTTAGTTAGGTTTTGAATTGGTTTTAACTAACTTATTTTTAATTGATAATTGTGATAAGTCAGCTTATATGGAGAATTATTTCAACATTTTCAAACTTTATTTTTAGCATTATAATATACATGATGATAAAAAAAAATTAACTAAAAAAATATTTTGGAAGTTTTTTTTTTTTTTTTTGACGGAAAAATATTTTGGAAGTTGAAAGAAATAGAAAGCCTGCTAAAATAATCCTTTAAAGAGTGAACTACAGACATACGATATATCCAGGTTCTATGAATTGCTACATATAAATACTTAATTTATTTTATTCCAATAGATTGAGATTCGATACTTGGGAAATAACTTAGTGACTCTATGATGACCATTCAATTCTGATGATCATATCTTATTTAATTTGCTTAATTAATTAAATAACTACTTTGTGTAGAGACACACTGTACTCTACTGTCCTTTCTCTTTTTAACCCCGTTAATAATTTTATTGGTGTGCATGTGATGTGATTGATGGTGAATCGAATGTCTAAGACTCAAGATATAATTTCCTTAAAAAAAAAAACTCAAGATATAATAAGTCACTTTTTATGTTTACCCAAAAAAAAAAAATAAATAATAATACAAAGTACAAGTTGCGTGTTATGGTTATATTATATTATTTTGATTTTTTTTCTCTAAATTTTAACATCTACCTAATCATGTTTTTTGAATTTTTTTTTACCGTTAAAAATTCCTTTTGAACTATTGAGATTGTTAGATTTAAGGATTTTTGTCTAATTTCATTCAATATTACTATTTTAGTGATTGTTTATATACTAAACCATACTCTTCAGACTTTAATATTTACCAAATCATGTCCTTCGAACTTTAACATGTACTAAATCATGTCCCCTGAATTTTTATTCATGTTAAAATTTTTTTTTACAAAAATTGGACAAAAATCCTTAAATTCAATAAACTCAATAGTTTAAGGGGTATTTTTAACGACCTTAAAAGTTCAAGAGGCATAATTTGGTACATGTCAAAGTTCGAGCGGAAAAAATCTTCATTAACCTGTTATTTTTTTATATAACTAATTAGTTCTAATTATTTATTGTTATATATATATAAAAATTTTGTATGGTAAGAAGTAAGAACTCTTATTTTGTTCTCAGTATAAAGATATTTTCTTAATCATACATATTGTATTAATTGTAGACTTTTTATATTATAAATTAGTTATTATATACTTGTAGAAAATTAAAATTTTATTAATAAAAAAAAAATTGAACTACGTTGATACTCCAAAAAGCTAATAAAAAGTATATGTTTCTTCCACTAATATGGACCCATGCCATTAATTTTGGGGTAAGTTGAGAAATATTTTTTTTTTGTATTCATTAATAAAAAATACTCTTATATTATATTTTATTAAAATGTACCAACTTTTGTGAGTGGATTGTCCAATATATCTTCACCCTTTACTTAAGTCTAGCACCTAATTTTTATTAACTTAAGGGGTATAATGGAAACATCATCTATAAAAGTAAGTTTATCTCAAAGAATATAGAAATAAAGGTAAAAATTAAAACATGTAAAGTTAAGTGGGTATACAATGTAATTGTTGGAAATTATTTTACCAGGATCTTAGATCTACTCACAAGTATGTTTATTAACACCCTAAATATGAACTTTCTAAAACGATGAAATAAACACATATAAAGTTAAAGAAACCTTACATTGAGTGCAGCGGAATATAATGACTCCTTCCGTTCAGATATCTAGCCATTGATTCCTTTCTGTAGCAGAGCATTATCAATATCTGAACCTGGATCTCTTTCTCTGAATCTTTGATGCTGAATCTCCTTTGCTGATGATCTTTCTTCACGATCTTCCTCACTATGATTGAGGTATCACTTGCTGTGTGTGGGCACTACTCATACACTAAGAAATTTCGAAATTTCAAGAGGGAAGAGAAAGGCTCAGGTTTTTCTCTGAAGGAAAAATAGAAAATTTTAGTGTAATTTTCCTGAAGCCTTCACTATCTATTTATAGCATTCCACTAGGGTTAGGTTTGAATTATTTGGCATTAAAATAATGAAAATATCAGTTTAAATTTCCTACAAAAGTGGCAGGCCATACACTTAGTGGATTGGGCCTTGCTTTTTGCAATTTTGCAATTTTAACACCTTTTGTATCTGATTTTCTCAAAAATACCAATTTCCTAATTCAACCATTTAAATGCCAATTCTAACTATTTAATAACTATAAATAATTATTAAATAATATTGTCATTTATCATATTCATTAATTAACAAATATGCCCCTATAAACTCTTTCTTTACAATTTCGCCCTTACTTAGTGAAAAATTCACAAATAGACATAGTCTAATTTGAGAATTATAATTGATTAATCAAAACCAATTACATGAGTCTTACAAGCAATATTATCTCAACTAGTGGGGGGACCATGGGTCTATATAACCGAGCTTCCAATAAGTAGATCAAGAATTTAGCACTAAAATTCACTAACTTATTAATTCTTCGTTGAATCCACGCATAGAACTTAGAATTGCACTCTCAGTATATAGAATGTTCTATATGTTCCACCATATAGACACATCATTAGTTATCCATTGTTATAATCCTAATTTGATCAATGATCCTCTATATGAATGATCTACACTGTAAAGGGATTAAATTACCGTTACACCCTACAATGTATTTATTCCTTAAAACACTTGACCCCGTATAAATGATATTTCAGCTTATGTGAAATGAGTACTCCACCATTTATGTTCGTTTGGTCAAGCTCGAAGGAGATCATCCTTTGCTTACTATTCGCCAGATAGAAGCTATAGATTCCATGTTTATGATAGCGCTCCCACTCAATTGAACTACCGTGTTCCCAAAATGTACGTATCACCCTGACCTAAAAGTAGGCTTAACTAACAAATCAAAGAACACGAATAGCCTTTCAAGATTGAGCCTAATCATAACAGGATTAAGATCATTTGATCTAGGATCAACTAGGCGATATTGACTTGAATAGATATTACGGTAAGTTTAATAAATCTAAGTCAAAGTTCAATATCGGTCCCTTCCGATGCATACTCCATGCATCCAACCTGAGCTTTACTTTAACCAATGCTCTGGAAAGAACATAGCACTTCTCCAAATGCAAGTAAACTCTGTTGTAGATTATCATATCAGTAAAACCCTATGTCTGATAAATCTAGGAAACTTTATTCACATAGTCATGTTTGCTTTCCAATGTGTTGACGGCACAATAAACAGGATCAAGTATGTGAAAAGGGTTTCAGATGAATTCATACATTATGTACATATAATCATGAAATAAATCATGTGAACCATGCAACATTAAATGTTATTTCTGATCTATATTAATAAGTAAATCTGATTATATTGAAATGAGTTTTATTTAGGGCATAAAACCCAACAAACTCCCACTTGCACTAATATAAAACAAAAAGTGTGTTTCAAATAATCTCAACACCTTGATATGCAAATCAAGTGTAGTAGTAGTAAACTCCTCGTAATAGGATCTGAAAGGTTGAATTAACCACAACCTTTTCTCCACCATTACTCTTCCTTAATCACAAAATCATTGATAATGTGAAATTCCTCTCTATATGTCTACTCTCTTGGGATACTGGATTCTATACCTTTGGCAACTACTTTTGGTTAATCAGGAAATTAACACTAGTAGTTTAAGGCAATTTGGAATGGTGCCAAAGATGTATAGAACTTTCCTTAGGCGAATAAGTACCTTTCCCGGCTTTAACATTCGGTCTCTCTGGTAGACCTAGAGACTTCGGATAGGTTTTTAAACTTCTCCAAAATCACTATTCCACCCGGAAGTAACCACCATCTTATCGTAAAGATTTTCTAGCACAAAGGCAAATTTTGAAATCTGATATGGTGTAGTCTAAGAGTTTTTAAACACACTCTTATAGACTAACATATAGTTCCTCTTCTTTATCTTAAGATTTACTTGATTGTCTTCCAATGTTCTTCTCTTGGATTAATCTGATACCTACTCATTACTCCCACTCAACAGCAGGTGTCTGGTCTAAGGCATACAAAAGCATATCTAAGACCTCTCACTGTTGATGTAAGAAATTCTTTCATGGCTTTATCTTTTCTGGAATAGTTAAGACTTTTCCTTAGATAAATAAAATCTATGCCTAAGAAGTTGTGAAGCTTCTATAGATTGCCATTAGAAAGAAAATGCTTCAGCATCTTACTTAAGTTGCTTGCATTAGAGTAAGTAATTACCAGGTATACCACAAGCCATAGGTTTAGATAAACTCAAACCTATAATACTAGGAACAGGAAGTTTTGTTCAGTCCATTGAATGGACTTATAAACGAAAATTTCCTTTTATGTCCTTGTAATAGAAAACTTTAGGTTATTCCATGTGAATGGATTAAACCATAGTTCTATTCGCTTTCTTATTAGTTTCTTATCTTGACAATCCATTACTTGTTTAAACTCACAATGGATTTTAATCACTTGTGTCTCCCAAGTCATAAGAAGGTGAGTTCCTAGAAACTCTCCCACTACGACAAGGTACCGTGAATTATGTCGAAGAAAACTAAATGGTATTGATCTCTTCGGTTGTGACAAGACAACAGAGGCAGTGGGATCATCATATGTTATATAAGATGATAGAACACTTTTGGAATCAAGAATTAAATATCTCCTTTATTTGCTACTTGTTTTTCAGACTTAGTCATTTTCTTAGAAAAGTAGTATTTGTTTGAACAAACACTTTCTTATCTATTGACAATGGGATGGTCCACCCCTAATCACTTAGAAAAGCTAACAAACCATGGTTAACGAGTTCTAGCCTTTCTTAAGATTTTGATTAGGTCATCCATGAATCTAGTAATGATTTACATTAAGTATACAACCATTACATCATTCGAAATTGTATTACCATAGAAGGACTTAGGCAACGACTAGTAACTAATCATCAATATGCAAATCGAAATTTCGGGGAGGTAAGTTTGGATATAATTCAAAAATCAATTTAATGATCTTTGAACCGCATATCTACTAACTATTTCTCCACCCCTATCAGATTCGCAAGATCTTTAACCATTTACCTTAATGGTTTTAACTATTGCTTAGAAATTAATGAAATTTTTCAAACATTTCAAATTTCTTTGCTAAAAGGTATAATCTAGAGTTATCGTCTTAAGAATACAACGAAAAACTCATATCCACCCCCGAATGTACATCCATCCGCGAATGAGATGAACTACTTTTAGTGGATATAGGCATATTATCTCTTTGCGAGAGATTGATCATGTCAAATTCACTATGAATAAGATACAAATGCCATAGATTAAAAAATGTGGTAGTGTCTTTTGATGACATAGGTTTAGTTACATCAAAGAGTTCTTAGAATAGTGCAAGTGGATCCCGATCACGAGAATACCTAACTCATATTCCATACAAGTTTGAATCCATTAATAAAAGATGGACATTTAAACACTTGAGAAAGTGTAAGCGTATTGTATCCGGAATTAGAAATATAAGAAAATGTCTGTTTGGATTCTAAAATTAAAGTCAAAGACTTAAATTCAACCAAATATAATGAGTAATTCTTTCTTGGACCACCACTACTAATACAAACTCTAAGTCAGATTTGCCCATACAAGTAGGAGATTTCTAAGATTGAGGATTTATATCAATTGGGAATAGAATTTCGGGATTATAATCATATACATCATTTAATTTCTTAAGAGAAAATATAATGACATGAAATGATTTATAGACCATTCATCCAATGATATGTTTTGAAGCTAATTCGAAATGAATAAGCTAAGAGGAATTAGGATAATTTCGTTTATAAATAAGAATCCAACGATGCTTCGATTAGAGAAAGACAAAGTAATCTTATTTATGTAATCTTCTTGTTTCATATTGTAAAAATACTAGTCTAAGGTGTCATCAATTGATGAACAGTTAGATGTCGCATATACAATACTTATCTTTCGAGATCTTACACTATTATGTATGTCTAATGGTGAAAATCCATTAGGGATTTATCTCATTAGAAAAACAAACATGTTAGACCAACAATGAAGATTCGAAATCAAACTACAACTTAATAACAGAAAATAACATGGTTCAATATAAATTCATACACAATTCAGAAATTATAAGCATATAGCAAGTAGGAATGACTAGTGAAAATACTAAAACATACAATCCTAAATAATTTCCAAGGTTTTCAACAAACTGATACAAAGGTCCCGTAGGCGAGAGTCAAAGCATCATTTATTGAATAGAGTTGTCAGCTCTTCTAAAATAGAAACCATTCTAGCAACCTTTTATTCGATCAAAATAAGAATCCAACGTTGTCCCGGTAGGCGAGAGTCAAGGTTATTCTCATTTTATGAGCTTCCACCATTGTTTCATGTTTCATAAGTTTATCTCTAAGTAGTCACCGTAGGGGAGAGTCTAATAGAGACGAAAACTTACAAAACACTTATCAAATGAAATCTTACGGTGTTAAATGCGTTCAACGAATAACCATCCATAGGGGGACGAAGTCTAGCATCTCGAGGTTATATTGAAAACATTTAACTTTTGTAAGACCAACAATGGAGATCGAATATCTTAATAATAATCAAGCTCATTATTTAAAGTGAGTTGTATTTTCTTTGATTCTCTTTATTTAATCTATTTATTTTAAATATATATTTTATTAAAATTTCCAATTTAGAATGAAAAATTCTAAATATAAATTTTAATTTAATATTTATAAATTTTACTTAGATGGATATGAAAATAATATGAATTATTTCCATCTTAGTAATAATTTCCAATAAATATTTAGAAAAATATTCAATTTAAGTTGTTTGTTGCTATAATTTTAAACACTACGCAAGTATACGCAATCAAGTAGTAAATCTCACACAGGTGAGGTCGATCCCACAGGGAACTGGATTAAGTACCACTAAATTATACTTATGATTCTATTCGGTAAATCGAAAGCAAGTATGATTTAAAAACAGTAAAATATGAAAGAAATTCAGAAAAACTTAATAACACAATTTAAAGTTAAGCAAGATGAGACAATAGGGAGGAGAATCCTGTTGTTGTTTACCCAAGTCGTTAATGATTAATCACTATCCTATTCTTGGGGTGAATGACAGATTATAAAATAACCTAGCTCCTTTCAGATCTTCTAGATTCTAAATCACATGTTATCTAATTAATTCCTTAACTAAACTAACATGAAATCAGCATTAAGCAATAATCTACTCGTCACATAAGTCATGTAAATACTTTCGTTTCACATAGAACATTGATTATCTTAATTTTAGCATTCTCAATTCTCACTTTTCAGATTTTGAATTGAGATCATAGAGCATGCACAAGGTGATCAATCTTAAACATGAAATTAAACACAAATTAAGATAATTTCACACACAAGAATGGAGGAATGGTAATTAAACATTAACTAGGAAAACATTAAACAACAATCATCATCCTCCCTAAATGGGAAATTTAGTTCAGAAACAAATCCATAACCATTCCTATAGCAATATTCAACATAAATAAATTAAAGAGGAATAAAGAAAAGAACTGTTTGAGGATGAATTCTGGATCTTCACTTGAATCTCTATGCTCTTCCTGCCGCTCTCGACTCGTGTTTTAGGGTTCCAAATCGCTCTCACGACTTCCAATCGCGAGCTTTCTATTTATAATTGAAATTTAGGGTTCGATGGACGAAAATGCCCCTGGTCCGTACGGGATCTCGCCGCGGCCAAGCTTCCTCTCGCCGCGGCGAGAATGTGCCAAATTTAGGCACTCTCTGTATCTCGTAACTCGCCGCGGCGAGCCTCTTCATCGCCGCGGCCAGATATGCAAAAACTCAAAAATTAAGTTTTTCTTCGGCTCAGCACGTCTTTTAATGAATTTCTGCACCCGAGACCTCTTTTACTCCAAAGATCCTGAAAACATAGAAAACAAGCGTAATTCCGTCCCAACACAGCTAAAAATGCACATAAATTGGATCCAAAACATAGGCTAAAAATAGCCTAACAAACTCCCCCAAACTGACTCTTTACTCGTCCCCGAGTAAACTAAGACTAAACTAAAAAAAACTGACAATGATAGCTGAACTTTCCAACAAATTAATTGTTACCACCACCTGCACAACTTCAATCCATCAATAACCAGAATTTCAACTTGCCAACTCTAAGAACTAAGTTGAATGTGCAATTTACAAGTAAGTAATTCATACAAACATAAAGCATCGCAATTTCCATCAATATCACAACTGTTCTAACTTTCCAACATCCCACTAACACATGATCAATAAGTTTGAATGACATACTCCTCTCCACTAATGTTGACAAATTTCTATTTGGAATCAATAGGTCTTTTTCGGTTAACATCACATGGCTCAGGTACGTGGGTAGGTGAGAAGTCATTTAGGCTATCCTATACCATAAGCACTATTAACCAAGCAAGCCTAAACATTTATTTTGCTTTCTTTCCATATATCCCAAAAACAGAAATAAGAGATTGCAATTTTCTTGTGTGTGTACCTCATAATTTTCTTAATTTTTTCAAGAAGACACATTTTTTTTTTATAGGCACAACACACAATATTATTCTTTTTTTTTCTTTTCAATCTCTCATTCCTACACTTTATATTTTTTTTTTTTCACTTACAACACTTATTCCCCCCCAAACTTGCTTCAAGGCTCATGGCATAACAAAATATGTTCAGGGTGAAAAGAGTTTAGAATAACGAATTCAGCTCCGTGAAGTGGTGAAAAATTTAAAAACAGGCTAAGGCTCAACTTTGGGTATACTATGGATAAAACTTTTTTTTTTTAGGTAGGCTTGAAAGGCTCAATCGTTCCAAAGAAAACTTGCCTAAATCACTTTCCAAACAAAAATCATCAAGGATTTCGCTTCAAGAGAGTATGTCAAACAAATTCTATTCCATGTTCAATCAATCATTCCACAAACCAAATAGAACAGAGGTGATATGTGAGAATAGCAAATGTTTTAAATCTACATGAATCACTTCCTAGCACACATCCAATTTAATTCAAACAGTTGCAAGTCAAGCACACAGTTATGTTTTAATCCATTGCACAAGTGAATAACAACAATTCAATCAATCTTTCAATTTAGCTATCACGCAAGACTAAAACTAAAACAAACTAAACTAGAACAAATAAACGCGAAAAAAATTAAGTTTCTCCCCCCAAACTAAAATGCACATTGTCCCCAATGTGTGAAAATAAACCAGGGTGAGAGAGACTTACCTGAGACCCATCAGAAGGGATCAAGTCCACCCTTTGCATTCAAAAGAGCCCTCGTACTGAATGAAGAAAATTTACCACCAATAGTGTTGATTTCAGAGTTTTGCCCAAGAGTAAGCTCACCTTCAGAACTACCACACATCAATCTTTTCCAACGACGTTGAATCGTTCGAAGTCGCTCTTTAGGCTTTGCTTTCTTCTTATCAGCTTTAACAAAAGAACCCTTCACCATCTCAATCTTGCAACAGGTAGGAATGTCAGTTGGGGCAAAAACATTAAAATTGACCTCTTCATCTTGGACTCGCAACTTTAACTCCCCCTTTTGAACATCTATTAATGCTCGACCCGTGGCCAAGAATGGTCTTCCCAAAATAATGGGAATAGTTGAATCTTCCTCCATATCAAGAATTAAGAAATCAGCAGGGAAGATAAACTTACCAACCTTCACCAGTACATCTTCAATTATGCCACGAGGATGAGTTAGAGAACGATCCGCTAGTTGTAGAGTCACTGTTGTGGGCTTTGCTTTTCCCAATCCTAGCCTTTTGAAGACAGACAACGGCATTAGATTAATGCTTGCTCCCAGATCACATAGAGCTTTAGTTTCCACTGAACCCCCTATAGAGCATGGAATATTGAAACTACCCGGATCTTTAAGCTTGGGCGGTAATTTCTTTTGCAAAATGGCGCTACACTCCTCAGTTAATGCCACTGTTTCATAGTCCTCCATTTTTCTCTTCTTAGACAATATCTCCTTCATGAACTTCACATAACGGGGCATTTGTTCCAAGGCTTCAGCAAAAGGAATGTTGATGTGTAGTCTTTTGAAGACCTCTAGAAATTTTGTAAACTGCTTGTCTAGATTGGTCTTTCGGAGTCTCTGAGGATAAGGTATCTTCACATGATGATCAATACTGATTGGTGGAGACTGTTGTGGTGGTGCAGGGCTATCAGTAGCCTTCTTTTCCTTTGGTGCCGTGTACGTGCCTGTTGATCCTGAGCCCCATCTTCAACTGGTTGCTTGCCACTAGGTCCTTCATAACTCTTTCCACTCCTCAAGGAAATTGCTTTACATTGCTCTTTTCCTTTTGCCTCACTAGTGCTAGGTGAATTTCCTTGAGCTTGGTTTGCCACTTGAGTAGACAATTGTTCCATTTGAGTTTCTAGAGTTTTAATAGAGGCTCTAGTCTCCATCATGAATTGGAGCAATAAATCAGCTTGGATATTGGAGCCTCCACTAGGACTTTGTTGTTGGTTTTGTTGGTGCTGATTTCTCTGCTGGTAGAACCCCTGTTGGTTGTGCCCATAATTATTATTTTGGGAGTAGTTCCCAATGGCTTTTGCTTGATCCATTGGCAAATTATCCACATCCGCGACACTGCGAAAAGTGATGGTTGCCTCCACATATCTCACAAATAACTTGGGCTTGTTTAGCTTGCCCCCGCAATCGGCTTTGTCGAGGCCTCAACTTGAGCTGTCAACTTTGTGATGGCATCAACCTCTAGCACACCAGCTACTTTCTTAGTTTGACTCCTTTCAGTTGGCCACTGCTGATTATTTAGAGCCATCTCCTCCAATAGATCGTACGCCTCATTAGCACTCTTTCTCATAAAAGCTCCACCAGCTGCTGCATCTATCAGAGTTCTAGTGTTACCAACCAACCCGTTGTAGAAATTGTGAACCAGCATCCACTTTTCTATGCCATGATGAGGGCATTTTCTGATTAGATCTTTAAACCTCTCCCAAGCCTCATGGAGAGATTCATTATCTTGTGACGAAGTTGTTTATTTCTCCTCGTAGCTTTGCGTACTTTCTTTGGAGGGAAGAATTTAGACAGAAATTTTGTTGCTAAGTCTGTCCATGTTGCTATAGAATTTGGTGGCAAGGAGATCAACCAACTCTTGGCTCGCTCTCTCAGTGAGAATGGAAACAGTCTCAAACGGATGGCGTCATCACTAACCCCATTGACTTTGAAGGTCTGACATAACTCCATGAAGTTCGATAGATGCAGATTGGGGTCTTCAGAAGGGAGTCCACCAAACTGGACTGAAGACTGCACCATTTGTAGTATGGCAGGCTTAATCTCGAAATTGTTTGCATCCACTGCCGGTGGCCTGATACATGACTGCACTCCCGTCAGAGTAGGGAGAATGTAATCTCTCAAGCTACGGCCATTAGCTTGATCTTCCACGGCACCTCCATTATTACCGTTATTACCCCCATTGTTTCCAGCATTATTGTTCACATTCGCGACCATGATCTACGATGTTTCAAATTCTGTCGAAACTCTTTCTTGCCTCTTGTTCTTTCGATTCCTCCTGCAAGTTTTCTCAATTTCAGGATCAACTGGTAATATGACTGTTTGTCCTTGGCGGCGCATGCACTTAGGATTCCTGAAATGGATCAAGAAAATCTTGCAAGAAAAAGGTTAGAAAAATCAGCAAGAGAAAATATACCAAAGTAGAAGTTAGTATAATTTTATGTAATATTAATCTTTAACAATTCCCCGGCAACGGCGCCAAAAACTTGTTGCTATAATTTTAAACACTACGCAAGTATACGCAATCAAGTAGTAAATCTCACACAGGTGAGGTCGATCCCACAGGGAACTGGATTAAGTACCACTAAATTATACTTATGATTCTATTCGGTAAATCGAAAGCAAGTATGATTTAAAAACAGTAAAATATGAAAGAAATTCAGAAAAACTTAATAACACAATTTAAAGTTAAGCAAGATGAGACAATAGGGAGGAGAATCCTGTTGTTGTTTACCCAAGTCGTTAATGATTAATCACTATCCTATTCTTGGGGTGAATGACAGATTATAAAATAACCTAGCTCCTTTCAGATCTTCTAGATTCTAAATCACATGTTATCTAATTAATTCCTTAACTAAACTAACATGAAATCAGCATTAAGCAATAATCTACTCGTCACATAAGTCATGTAAATACTTTCGTTTCACATAGAACATTGATTATCTTAATTTTAGCATTCTCAATTCTCACTTTTCAGATTTTGAATTGAGATCATAGAGCATGCACAAGGTGATCAATCTTAAACATGAAATTAAACACAAATTAAGATAATTTCACACACAAGAATGGAGGAATGGTAATTAAACATTAACTAGGAAAACATTAAACAACAATCATCATCCTCCCTAAATGGGAAATTTAGTTCAGAAACAAATCCATAACCATTCCTATAGCAATATTCAACATAAATAAATTAAAGAGGAATAAAGAAAAGAACTGTTTGAGGATGAATTCTGGATCTTCACTTGAATCTCTATGCTCTTCCTGCCGCTCTCAGCTGTGTTTTAGGGTTCCAAATCGCTCTCCCTGACTTCCAATCGCAGTTTTCTATTTATAATTGAAATTTAGGGTTCGATGGACGAAAATGCCCCTGGTCCGTACGGGATCTCGCCGCGGCCAAGCTTCCTCTCGCCGCGGCGAGAATGTGCCAAATTTAGGCACTCTCTGTATCTCGTAACTCGCCGCGGCGAGCCTCTTCATCGCCGCGGCCAGATATGCAAAAACTCAAAAATTAAGTTTTTCTTCGGCTCAGCACGTCTTTTAATGAATTTCTGCACCCGAGACCTCTTTTACTCCAAAGATCCTGAAAACATAGAAAACAAGCGTAATTCCGTCCCAACACAGCTAAAAATGCACATAAATTGGATCCAAAACATAGGCTAAAAATAGCCTAACATTGTTACAAAATTAATTTAAATTAATTTACAACTCAAATTTAATTTTCTATAAATATATATTGCATTTCGAAAAATTAAAGTATTTAAGAATACAATTTTCGAAAAATGCATATTAAAATAAAAAATAAATCCTGGAAAAATTATTCTAATTTAATGTTGGCCCAAAATTAATTAATAAAATTAATTTACAACAAAAAATATAATTTTCCTATTTAATTAAATATATAAGAAAAATTTCAAATATTTAAGTATGATGATGAAAATCAACTTAAATATTAATTTTCTATTTAATTAAATACACTAGAAAAATACTTCAAGCAAAAATATCATCTATCTAGATTTTTCTTTGACTAATTAATTCAATTTCTAATAATATACTTTAATTCAATTTATTTTAAATTAATCAATAAATGAAAAAATCATTGATTTAAGTTGATCCAAGAATTAATTAAAATAATTAATTTACAACTTAATCTATTTTTTAAATAAAATTCGAAATTCCAGCATTTAAGAAATGCAATTTCGAAATTTGATTAATAAAATAAAAAAAATATTTTGAAAATTATTTAAATTTAGTTGAAAAAAATAAATTTCAACTAAAAATAATTTTCTATTTAATTAAATGTCATGAAAAAGAAATATTTAAGTATGATAATAAAAATCAACTTAGATATTTAATTTTCAAATTAATTAAATGTATTAAATTCAAGAAATAAATAATTAAGTTTAGAGAAGGCTTAATTATTAATCTCTAGTTTAATACTAGGAAAAATATACTTAAAATAAATTGTACCAAAATTAATTATATAAATAATTAATTTCACAATGTATAATACTTTCCTTTTAAATATTAGAAATAATAAGTAGTCTAGAAATAATTATCTAGAAAATATCTTATTTGACTAAGTATCTTTTCCACAAAATTTGAAAAAATATCTAATTTAAGTTGTATTAGAAAAAATCTAGAACTTAAATATTTTCAAATTTAAATTTAATTAAATATCAAAAATTAAGTTGCAACCACTTAATTCAAAAATATTCCATTTTAAGTTAATATTTGAAAAGATATTAACTTAAAAAATATCTAAAGAATCTTAATAACCAATGCCTAAAATTCCTCAACTTAATTTTGAAATTTGAAATTCAAAAGATATTCAGATTTAAGTTGGTTACTTGTAGATAACTAAATATCAACTTAAATAAGAATATTTAATGAAAAATTTAAATTAAGTTCCAGAAAGAATCTAGATGGTTATAATTCTATATTTAATTAAATACAATAAAATACATATAGTTTAGCTTAGAATAAAAATTCTTTAAACTATAATTTTCTTAAATTAATTTCAAAATAAATGAAATTAATTATGTTGCTAATCAATTTTATTAGGTTAAACTAGTGTAATTAACCTAGTACAGTTGTTCAAATCAGGCAAATGGGCCTTCACAATTGGGGTGGTTTGTGTGAGGGGGTGCTGGGTTCAGTATGTCGTACCCACTTCTATGGCTCCCAACTCTCACACAAGGCCCAAAAGAGAGGAATTTAACCTTAATAAGAACAACTGTTATTAATTGAATAGGCCCAAAAACTAAATGGGCCTAAATAAATTCTATCAAGAACTATGATCATTTATCTTAGCAACAACAACCTATATGTATCTATAATCAAATTAAACACATAGGCTCACACAGGCACACTTTGGATGAGTCCTATCATGTTGCTAGGTCATACACAGATGAAAGAAGATTGTAAATATACCTGTTACAAATTATTAACTTGACCAAGGGAGCCATCAGATCATTAGATCTGGCAAAAAGTAACCATGGCTATTTGCAATCAAGTAATAATAGGTTTTGAAAACTTACAAACAAGCTAAAACACATACTCCTGCAACAAGGTTAGCTGGATAGTTGGATGTAGGATTTATTTAATTTTAAATTAAATATTTAATTTCGAAATAATTAATTAATTAAAAAATAATTTTTCGAAAATTTAAAAAAAAAATTTGAAAATTCGAAATTTAAAAAAAAAAAATTAAATTTAAAATTAAACCTACTATTTTGAAAAATTAGGTTTCAACCAACCTAAATATCATTTCAAAATTTGCTAACTACTTTTAAAAATTAAATGTTATTTTAAAAATAAAAATTAGAAAAGATAAATGAAATATCTTTTCAGATTTTAAATTTAATTTAAATAAATAAAATAACAAAATTTAAAAGTTAGCAAAATATCTTATATCTATTTAAAATTACATGATTATAAATATCTTACTTTAAATTTAAATAAGGTCAAAATATCTAAAAAGATTTAATTTTTAAAAAAAAATCTTAAAAGATAAGATATAATTAAAAATATCTTAAAAGATAAGATATCTTAAAAATATCTTAAAAGATTTTATAAATATCTTATAAAATCTGACCTTAAATTTAAAACAAAATAAGATATAATCAAATTTAAAAATAAGATAGATTTTTAAGCAAGAAGATAGATACTAATTCTATTCAAATTCAAATTACACTAATATCTTGAATTAAATTTAAAAATATTAAATTAATTCAAAATGATAATTAGAATTGAATTAGGAATATTAATAGTATAAATACAAAACTATACAAAAAATTGGAAGTTAATTCCATGAAAAAGCATGAAAAATTGAAGAAAAACAAAAAATTTCGAAACTGTACGGACAGATTTGCGATCGCAGGAAAATATCAGCACAGTCCCGATTTTTTCAAATCTTCAAAAAATCATAACTAATTCAAATAAAATCCAAATTAAGTTCTGTAAAAGGCTAACTTGCTTAATTTTTTCCATACTATCCAATAAAAATAATTCCAGAGATAAAATCGCAATTATTTTTCACGAAAATTTCACAAACATCAATCAATCATCAAATAACACTCAATACAACATGATACCATCCAAAGAACATACAAACAATCGTTTTAAAGTCCAAATTTCTTGCAAGTAAATCAATTACCATGGCTCTGAGGCCAGTTGTTGGAAATTATTTTACCAGGATCTTAGATCTACTCACAAGTATGTTTATTAACACCCTAAATATGAACTTTCTAAAACGATGAAATAAACACATATAAAGTTAAAGAAACCTTACATTGAGTGCAGCGGAATATAATGACTCCTTCCGTTCAGATATCTAGCCATTGATTCCTTTCTGTAGCAGAGCATTATCAATATCTGAACCTGGATCTCTTTCTCTGAATCTTTGATGCTGAATCTCCTTTGCTGATGATCTTTCTTCACGATCTTCCTCACTATGATTGAGGTATCACTTGCTGTGTGTGGGCACTACTCATACACTAAGAAATTTCGAAATTTCAAGAGGGAAGAGAAAGAAGAAGTGGCAGCTAAAGATAGGGAGAAGAGAAAGGCTCAGGTTTTTCTCTGAAGGAAAAATAGAAAATTTTAGTGTAATTTTCCTGAAGCCTTCACTATCTATTTATAGCATTCCACTAGGGTTAGGTTTGAATTATTTGGCATTAAAATAATGAAAATATCAGTTTAAATTTCCTACAAAAGTGGCAGGCCATACACTTAGTGGATTGGGCCTTGCTTTTTGCAATTTTGCAATTTTAACACCTTTTGTATCTGATTTTCTCAAAAATGCCAATTTCCTAATTCAACCATTTAAATGCCAATTCTAACTATTTAATAACTATAAATAATTATTAAATAATATTGTCATTTATCATATTCATTAATTAACAAATATGCCCCTATAAACTCTTTCTTTACAATTTCGCACTTACTTAGTGAAAAATTCACAAATAGACATAGTCTAATTTGAGAATTATAATTGATTAATCAAAACCAATTACATGAGTCTTACAAGCAATATTATCTCAACTAGTGGGGGGACCATGGGTCTATATAACCGAGCTTCCAATAAGTAGATCAAGAATTTAGCACTAAAATTCACTAACTTATTAATTCTTCGTTGAATCCACGCATAGAACTTAGAATTGCACTCTCAGTATATAGAATGCTCTATATGTTCCACCATATAGACACATCATTAGTTATCCATTGTTATAATCCTAATTTGATCAATGATCCTCTATATGAATGATCTACACTGTAAAGGGATTAAATTACCGTTACACCCTACAATGTATTTATTCCTTAAAACACTTGACCCCGTATAAATGATATTTCAGCTTATGTGAAATGAGTACTCCACCATTTATGTTCGTTTGGTCAAGCTCGAAGGAGATCATCCTTTGCTTACTATTCGCCAGATAGAAGCTATAGATTCCATGTTTATGATAGCGCTCCCACTCAATTGAACTACCGTGTTCCCAAAATGTACGTATCACCCTGACCTAAAAGTAGGCTTAACTAACAAATCAAAGAACACGAATAGCCTTTCAAGATTGAGCCTAATCATAACAGGATTAAGATCATTTGATCTAGGATCAACTAGGCGATATTGACTTGAATAGATATTACGGTAAGTTTAATAAATCTAAGTCAAAGTTCAATATCGGTCCCTTCCGATGCATACTCCATGCATCCAACCTGAGCTTTACTTTAACCAATGCTCTGGAAAGAACATAGCACTTCTCCAAATGCAAGTAAACTCTGTTGTAGATTATCATATCAGTAAAACCCTATGTCTGATAAATCTAGGAAACTTTATTCACATAGTCATGTTTACTTTCCAATGTGTTGACGGCACAATAAACAGGATCAAGTATGTGAAAAGGGTTTCAGATGAATTCATACATTATGTACATATAATCATGAAATAAATCATGTGAACCATGCAACATTAAATGTTATTTCTGATCTATATTAATAAGTAAATCTGATTATATTGAAATGAGTTTTATTTAGGGCATAAAACCCAACAGTAATTTCTTCATTAATTTATGGCAATAAATTTGTTTTTATTTTTTTTTATTCGTATACAGGTCCAATTGAAATGAGTCATAGGCAAGAAAAAAATTTCAGGCCCTTACTATAAAAATAAATTGTATTTTTAAAAATTATTAAAAAAATATGTATATTATTTAGAATATATTTTTTTATTTGGGCCCCTAAAATGAGTAGACCCTAGGCGCAAGCTTAGCCCGCCTTAGCCTAGGGCCGACCCTACCTATACACTCAACACACTCCAACACTCCAAGCATCTTTTAACTTCAGGGATTCCAAATAAAGCTTCTCTAACTTCTTCCTTTGTAATATCCCTAAGCAGCAGTACAACTTGTTCATTTGTAACCAGTGGCCCCTGAGCCATGACACTTCTCTTCACATGTCTTCTATTGCTCATTTTCCCTCCTAGCAAACTTTTATAGTAAGCAAGAAAGGCTTCAGTCACTTGTTCTGGATCTTCACATCTGGTTCCTTCTTTAGATTCAATGGATAAGATCCGGTTTTGTCTTCTCCTATCTTTGATACTAGTGTAGAATAGAGTAGTGTTGTCATCACCCCCTCTAACCCAACTGAGTTTAACTTTTTGCTGCAAAAATAAATACATTTCCTTCTGTGTTTTAATGTAAGTTTCCTTCGCTTCCTTCTCTTTAAGCTGCAAATCATTATTAAAAGGATCCTTTTGCAATTTTTCTTGATAGACAATAAGTAGCATTTTCATGTCTACTTCTTTTGCCACAATGTCCGAGAAGGACTCTTTATTCAACTTCTTCAATTCCCCTTTAAGCTTTTTTAGTCGAGTAACCAGTTGAAACATCTGAGTACCTTTAATAGGCTTCTGCCAGACCTTGGAAACAATCCCTGAAAACTGAGGATGTGTTGACCACATTCTAAAATACTTAAATTGTTTTTTACCACTAAAAATTTCAGGGTATATGGTTAGCACAACTGGGGTATGATCAAAGATTCCCTCGGTCAAGAAAACAGCTTTTGAATTAGGCAACTTATCTAGCCAAGCTTCATTGACAAGTGCACTGTTAATCTTAGAATAAATTCTCTCATTGCATTGTCTTTTATTACACCATGTGAAAAAATTTCCACTTGCTTTAAGATCTTCCAGTTGGCAGACCTCAATGCACTTGACAAACTCATTTGCTTCATTGTATTTTAATCTGTTACCAATTCTTTCATCTTTGTGTAATATTTCATTAAAAATCCCCTAGGACCACCCATTCCTCCTTTATAACCATCTGTTGTAAGTCATTTCATAACTTAGTTCTCCCCTCAGCCTCATTGTATGCATACACAAATGTAGTATAAAACTTGTACTTACCATCTACTGTAGAAACAAGTAAATGAATAAGTTGACTAGTACATTTAAGAATACTTACATTGAAACTGGGTGGATTCCAAGCCACAATAATTCTCCCTCTTTTGTGCCATGCAATATTGGATGTAGAGCACCACCCTTAAACATACTTAGATATAAAGCCCCTAACTTCTGGGCTTTAACCCTTGTCTTGAGCAAACCAACCAAACCAATTTTATGGCTAAGAATCAAATTCTTCACTGCTTTTTGTTTCTGTTGGTCATTGATTCCTCGGACATTCCAACTTAGGATTCTATTCATTTTGAAGAGGAGGATCTCCCCCTCCTCTAGTATGATCATTTGTAAGTATTTCATGGCCTCCAATTGTGATTACTTGAACTTGTGTCTTTGTCTTCTCCTCAACATAGAAAGAAGGTCCTGCTTACATCGAAAGAGTTTGGAAGGAGTTACTGGTGTAAACCTCAGTAGCTACTTCTTTTCCTATTTCTTTCTTTCCATTAGTAACTTGTTGAAAGCCATCAACACAATTGGAGCTACGGTCCTTTTGTTCCTGGCTTTCTTTGTTTTTTTCCTTTCACTATCCATTGCTAGTTTTTTCCTTCTTTTTTTTTTTTTTGCATTCTTCAGTCGCATATGTCCCAACCCCTTGCAGTGTGTACATGGCCAATGATTTCCATTCATAAGTAATTGACAGGTTGACATTCGCACCATATTCATTCTTAAAGGAAATGTTGGCTGGGAAGTGTTGATGAATAGAGACCTCAATAAGAACTCTAGAAAAAGTAAGCTTATTCCTCTCCTTTGTTGCAGCATCCACTTGGAGAGGATTCCCCATTTGGCCAACAATTTTGAATAGTGATTTTTTACCGCAGTATTTTAGCTCCAAATATTTAACCTGAATCCAAATAGGACTGAAGTAATGTCCTCTTTTTTGAAGTTGGTATCAGGATTCCAAGCTTTCATTATCACAGGCCTTTTGTTAAAGAATACATAGCCACCATTAAGTATTCTATCCCTTGTTTGGATTGAGTCAAATCTAACTAGAAACACTCCATAAGTGAGCATTCCAACCCTGTCTACCTCTCCTTTCTAGACTCTTCTAACAAATCCATCCAAAACAAATAGAGGTGGATTAGCACCTAATACATAGCAAACAACTAAGGATCTCCAAAATTCAATTTCATCCTCATATCCTCCAATGTAATCTTAACTTCTGGCCGAGTTTCATGCTTTGAATTCTTAAAAGAGTTTTTCAAATTCCTCACAATACTACTAGATCTCTATATAAGAGGAGTTATTATATTACCTTGAGCAATGGAGGCAGAGCACATGCGATTTGCTGTAAGGAAATATTCAAAATCTGCCTGTATTTCATCCTACATCTTAATTTGCTTCAAAGATGACTTGGGAGTTAATGGAGGCTGAAATAAATCCTCCTACTCCGGTTCCGCGGATCTTGGAGCTAGAATTTCATCCTCTTCCTCTGAAAACTCCAAAGGTTCAATTTCGAGAACTTTTTCCATCGTTTTTGTTTTCCTCACGTCACATCAGCAGTGGATGTAGGACCCTTCTTCTGTTTTCCTAGGTTTTTTTTGCATTTAAATGCAGCTTCCCCTGCACTTTTGCCATTGTCTTAGCCATGGCCCCAACTCGAGTTCAGGTCGCAAGAAGAGAGAGAAAAGAGAAAGCCTATCTATTTTGTCATTTAACAAAACATAGGATCCAATCAACAACTTTCATAAAACACAAGGTCAAAAATAATATTTACTCTATATATTATAGTATTGGTTGTCAAAATTTTAAAATTTAAATTAAATATTATTAAAGATATTTATTAAATTATATAATATAGTAAATTGCATATATGCTATTATCATGTACACTAACTATTATCAACCATTACATACTATATTAATAACTTAAGTATTATTACCGCTAAAAATTAAATTTAAATATTTATTTACTATTAAAATTAAACTTATTAATACCACAAATTACTTTTAAAACAATAGTGACATGACAAGTAATATATAGAATGTTATATGACCCCTTTTGACTAAATCCAAATCCAATAATTTAAGGTAACGTAGACAAGAGAGGGAACACAGCCAAGTAAAACATGGAAGTTAGCTATATTTAACACGTGAATATGTGCCCACTCCCCGAAGTACTTACAAAACACTACATATATACATAACAAAATAATATATAGGTAAAAGTCACGTACATATATAGTTCACATATTCAGTACGGAACTTTATTATTATTTTTTTCAAAAAAGAAAAATCCAAATAAACTAAATAACCCCTCAAAACATACATGTACGTGAACTATATATGTTCCTACATGTACATGTGAACTATATAGTTCACACATGTATGTTTATGACTAATATCTTTAATTTTGTACCAACCTTTTTATCACAATATATAAGAATGATCAATGATTTATAATTAATTACAAATCTTTTACATTTAGTTACACGTTTTATTGTGACTAAAAATAATATCTTTTGTAGTGTCAAACAAATATGGTCTTGGATAATTTTACAAATACACAAAAATGACAAAAAAATTACAAATGTGCGGTTGTATAAAATTTTAAACATTTTTACGATTTTTATGATTTTATTTATAAAAAATACGGTTTTTTTATGTTATATATTTTTTTAATTTATTGTTAATTTTTTATTATTTATGTGTTATTTTTTGTTGTTGTTTAGATATTACTTTTTTGTTAGTTTTACATAATTTTTTTTTATTGTTTTCGTATTGTTTTTATAAAAAAATTATAAAAATATTAAAAAAAAAATTAAACATAAAATGTAAATTTTTTACAAAAAAAATAAATAAATTATACTTTATATAATTATCTCTTATTAATTTTTATTTAGTATATATATGTAGAGAATTTTTATTAGATTTTGTTAAATATAATAAGAACCCAACTTTTGGGTTGGAAGAATCAGTATTGATTTCTGTAGGAATTTTTAGATAGGATTTTACTATCTTGCCCCCTACACCAACAAACAAAACCAATCAAGTATAAGGTCAATTTCGACCTTTCCCTGTTCAATGACTTTTCAAAGTCAGAGAACCCAAAACGACAGCGTTTTGTGTTTGAACAAAAACCAAGGCTCGAGAATCTTCTCAGCCACTTTCTCTCTTTCTCTGTCTTCACTTCGAAACCCTAGCGAGTTTCTCTGAGAAACTCGAAGCTAGGTTTCAATCTACCCAGAAAATCAAGCCCCAAACACTATACACAGATCAGATCTACAATGATCTGATCTGTACACACCCACACACACAAATAGAAAAGATTAGGGATAGAAAACACCAGAAATTTCCCGAAGTTCACCAATAAAATTGGCTACGTCTCCGTTTGAGCTGCTCCTCGAATTTGAGAGCTCGATTCCACTATCAAGATGTTTCAATCATACAACCATGAAGATTCCAAGTCACAGGTAATAATTTTTGACTGGTAATCTCCCTTTAATACATGTATTTTGTGTTTAATCCCTCTCTCTCTCTAGATCTAACTCTCTTTTGTGTTTCTGTGCATGTACGAGCTTGGATTCTTCTTTCTTCAAGTGTTCTTACTCTGGATCTTGAAGAACTCACTCAACCACCCAGATCTGGTTGTTGCTTGAGGTATATATAGATCTAGGGTTTTATTTGTTGCTTCTGAATGTATTAGTTAGGTAGTTACAGAATGTAGTTAGAAGTGGATTTAGCCAAATCCACTCTAACTACTTTCTGTTAGGTTTATTAGAGACCGAAGGTCAACTTAGGGATTTGCATGTATTTCCTTTTCTGTCCTTTGTGTTTATGTTGTATTTGGACTTAATATCAGTGTAAGTGGAGGATTATTTTTAACAATTTCCACCTAATCCTTCACTGAGCTGATATTATAGTGGTCGAGTCATTTCTGAGGGTCATAGCTCTGTGATCCAAAGGATCACTTTAGTTCTTGATCCAACCCTATTAAGTTTAAACAATGTTTAAACTTAGATAGGGTGATCACTTTAGTTCCCATGTCTGCAGGGTTCTCTTCTGTAGGCACCTTGTCAATGTTTATGTGTCCCTGTGTCACTTTATCTCTGATGAAGTGGTACTTTATTTCTATGTGCTTGGTTCTGTCATGGAACATAGGGTTTCTGCATAGGTGTACACAACTCTGGCTATCAGAGTAAATTACTGGTTTTGTGTCTAGTAATCTTAGCTCTTCTAGGACTCCTTTAACCCATATGCTTTCTTTAATGGCCTCTGTAGTTGCAATGTACTCTGATTCAGTTGTGGATAATGCCACAACAGGTTGTAATTGGACTTTCCAACTTACACAATTTCCCCCTAGTAGTAGTATATAGGCTGATGTAGATTTCCTACTGTCTCTATCTCCAGCATAGTCTGCATCAACGAAGCATTCTATTACCGTGCTTCCTTGTTGCTTTCTGTACTTGAGTCCCAATTTAGTTGTCCCAATTAGGTACCTTAGTAACCATTTCATAGCAAGCCAGTGTGTCTTACCAGGATTTGTCATGAATCTGCTAAGTACACTAATAGCATAAGCAAGGTCAGGTCTGGTGCTTACCATTAAGTACATAACAGATCCAATAGCATTAGCATAGGGAATTTTACTCATTTCCTCCTTCTCAGCTTTGCTCTCAGGGCATTGCTTCTTAGATAGTGTGAACTGTGTAGTTATAGGTTGGCTAGCAATTTTAGATCCCTTCATTGAGAATTTCTCAATTATCTTGTGTATGTAGTCTTCCTGATTTAGAATAAGTGTCCCTTCTGCTCTGTTTCTCTTAATAGAGATTCCCAAAATCTTAGTAGCTTCCCCTAGGTCTTTCATTTCAAACTCAGTATTGAGTAGGCCCTTCATTGTGTTTACTCTTGCCCTTTCTTTACTGATTATAAGCATATCATCTACATACAGAAGTAGATATATGACTTTATTAATATCAGTACCTTTGTAGTACAAACAGTGATCATAGTAACTCCTAGAAAACCCCGGTTTAGCATAAATCCATCAAACCTTTTATTCCATTGCCTAGGAGATTTGTTTTAACCCATACGGTGACTTAATTAGCTTGCATACATAGTTTTCCTTCCCTTTTTCAATATATCCTTTAGGTTGTCTCATGTAGATCTCCTCTTCTAGTTCACCATGTAGGAAAGCGGATAGTAACATCCATTTGGTCAATTTCTAGGTTGAATTGAGTAGCTAGACTTAGCATTATCCTTATAGTCTTGTATTTTGCAACTGGTGCAAATACTTCATTAAAATCTATACCCTCCTTCTGTGTAAACCCTTTGGCCACTAATCTGGCCTTGTATCTTATAGGTTCATTCTTAGTTCTGCCTTCTTTCTCCTTGAATAGCCATTTACAGTCCACTATGCTCTTGTCTTTAGGTTTAGGCACTACAATCCAGGTTTTGTTCTTCTTAAGAGATTCCATCTCTTCATCCATTGCACCTTTCCATTTCCTGGAATTTGGTCCTTTAATGGCCTCTTCATATGATTGAGGTTCATTATTGGTCATTTCCAGTTCACTCATAAAGGCATATGCAATGTCTTCATCCCAAATATTAAAACTATATTTAGGATTAGGTCTTGGTACCCATACACTTTGTCACGACTAGTTGATAACCCCCAAGTCTTCTTGAGTGCCTTCATCAACAATGTCGGTGTTGTCTTCATCGAGTTCCACTCGAACACAGTTCCTGTGTTCCACGAACACGATCTCCACAGTTCTGTTCAGGTGTGTTCACTGTTTGTTCCACCTGAATAGATCCAGTTCCTTCATTTGCAGTGTTACCTGCATTTTCAGTATCTTTTGTACCTGCACTAGGGTTAGAAGAAATAGGCAAACATGGAAATATATCTTCTTTAAATATTACATCCCTGCTATTAATAGTTTTAAAACCTTTTTGTTCCCAAACCCAAAGTCTATATCCCTTAACTCCTTCTGGATATCCCAGAAAAACACATTTCATAGCCCTAGGTTCTAATTTCCCAACACTTTGATGTGCATATCTTTGCCTGACCAAATACTCTGAGATTAGATAAGTTAGGAGGTTTACCAGACCATTTCTCCTCAGGAGTTTTGAATCCATTTGCACTGGATGGACTCCTGTTTATTAAGTATACAGCTGTTAAAGCTGCTTCTCCCCAGAAACCTTGTGATAGTCCAGATTGCAACAGTAAGCATCTCACTTTGTTGAGAATGGTTCTGTTCATTCTCTCTGCAACTCCATTACGTTGGGGTGTTATTCTAACATCCTGTGTCTCTGTATGCCATGTTCTTTACGGTAATTGTTAAATTCATCATTACGAATTCTAATCCATTGTCGATCCTTAGAGTTTTTAATTTTTCATTTGTTAAATTTTCCACAAGTGTTTTCCACTTGTGTAAACTTAGAAAAAGCCTCATTTTTATGTTTTAACGGTAAAAATCCAAACTTTCCTTGAAAAATCATCAACAATAGATAAAAAATAGACACGGCCCCATGAGTACTTGTTTTCTACGGTCCCCACAGATCAGAGTGAACATACTCTAGTATTTTCTTAGTGTTGTGTGTGCCAGTGGAAAATTTCAGTCTATGATGTTTTCCAAGTACACAACACTCACAAAAATCAAGTTTGCATACCTTGTCATTACCTAGTAAGTTCTGTTCACTCATTAGTTGCAGTCCTTTCTCACTTATGTGTCCTAGCCTCTTGTGCCATAGCATTGCATTTGAGTTGTCAGTGTTGCTGTGAGCAGTGTAATTGCAAGGTACAACTGGTTGTCCTTTTAAGTAGTATAAGCCTCCATCTTTGTGTCCTTTCATGATAGTTAGGGCTCCTTTGCTTATTTTCATTTGTCCAGATTCAATCTTGCTAACTATGCCTTGGTCATCTAGAACACTTAGTGAAATTAGATTCCTAGCTAGGTTAGGAACATATCTAATTTCACTTAGAGTTCTGACCATTCCATCATGCATTTTAAAGCTTATAGATCCACGGCCTTGTATATCACGGGTACGGTTATTTCCAAGTATAACTCTGCCTCCATTTGTTTTCCTGAAATCAAACATAAAAGCTTTATTATTAGTCATGTGGAAAGTGCAACCAGAGTCAAGGATCCATTCATCTTTGATGGATGGTCCAACTTGGTACACTTCACCACTTTCATATCCAGTAGTAATATTAGCATCATGCATATCAGATTTAGGTTTAGAGTTTGAGTATTTAGAGTCTCCCTGTCCATGTGATTTTTGTTTGTTATTTCTTTTCAAGAAATAACAGTCTCTTTTGAAATGCCCAGGTTTACCACAGTTGTAACAGCCATTAGTTTCATCAGAGTTTCTAGGGTTAGAACTTGATCTGCCTCTTTGAAAACCTCCCTGTTTGTTTGAACCTCTGCCTTGACTTCTACCTCTGTTATTCCAAGGTTTTCTTGGACACAGTGCCCCTACTCAGGTTGACTTCACCATTAGAATGTCCACCTTTCTCTGTCCTCATTTCTAAGTCTTTAGATTTGAGTGCAGAGATCACCTCTTCTAGGGTTATAGATGTCCTTCCATACTTAATAGCAGTCTTGACTTCTCTGTAGGATTCAGGTAATGAATTTAGAATAATAATGGCCTGGTTTTCATCACTTAGTGCCTCATTTTCCCCAGAATTTGCAAGTTCAATATGCATCCTTAAGAATTCATCCAAATTTTGATCAAGAGATTTGGATGAACTCATTTTAAACCCAAAAATCCTTTCCTTCAAGAAAATCTTGTTGGTTAGGGATTTCTGTTGAAACTGTTCTTCCAGTTTCTTCCAAATCTGGGCAGGAGTTTCTTCCTTGTCAATTAGTCTGATAATGGCATCTGATAAGTTAAATATCATGATGCCAGTAGCAGTTTCCAAGTATTCCTCTTGTTGAATTTTGGTAGTTCCTTCTGGCCATTCTATAGGGTCATTAAGTACTCTCAATAGTTTCTGTTGAGCCAAGAGTGACTTAATCTTTCTCCTCCAAATCCTATAATCACCAGAACCATCAAATTTGTCAATGTCAACCTTTAAATTGCTCATAATTAATGAAATTAAGTAAAATCAGATGAAATAGATAATAATAGGCAATTCAATTGTAAAGATAATTATAATGTGTCCCAGAAATCTTGTGTGAAAGATTTTAAGTTGATCTGGTTGAGTTCTTGAATTTCTTGATTGAGTTTCTTGCTTCCTTGCTTGAGTTTTTCCTTCCTTCTTGATTAGTTTGAGTGTTGATCTTTTCCAGCTTTAACCAAGCTCTGATACCATTGTAGGAATTTTTAGATAGGATTTTACTATCTTGCCCCCTACACCAACAAACAAAACCAATCAAGTATAAGGTCAATTTCGACCTTTCCCTGTTCAATGACTTTTCAAAGTCAGAGAACCCAAAACGACAGCGTTTTGTGTTTGAACAAAAACCAAGGCTCGAGAATCTTCTCAGCCACTTTCTCTCTTTCTCTGTCTTCACTTCGAAACCCTAGCAGAGAGTTTCTCTCTGAGAAACTCGAAGCTAGGTTTCAATCTACCCAGAAAATCAAGCCCCAAACACTATACACAGATCAGATCTACAATGATCTGATCTGTACACACCCACACACACAAATAGAAAAGATTAGGGATAGAAAACACCAGAAATTTCCCGAAGTTCACCAATAAAATTGGCTACGTCTCCGTTTGAGCTGCTCCTCGAATTTGAGAGCTCGATTCCACTATCAAGATGTTTCAATCATACAACCATGAAGATTCCAAGTCACAGGTAATAATTTTTGACTGGTAATCTCCCTTTAATACATGTATTTTGTGTTTAATCCCTCTCTCTCTCTAGATCTAACTCTCTTTTGTGTTTCTGTGCATGTACGAGCTTGGATTCTTCCTTCTTCAAGTGTTCTTACTCTGGATCTTGAAGAACTCACTCAACCACCCAGATCTGGTTGTTGCTTGAGGTATATATAGATCTAGGGTTTTATTTGTTGCTTCTGAATGTATTAGTTAGGTAGTTACAGAATGTAGTTAGAAGTGGATTTAGCCAAATCCACTCTAACTACTTTCTGTTAGGTTTATTAGAGACCGAAGGTCAACTTAGGGATTTGCATGTATTTCCTTTTCTGTCCTTTGTGTTTATGTTGTATTTGGACTTAATATCAGTGTAAGTGGAGGATTATTTTTAACAATTTCCATTATCAAAAAGTATCTAACTATAGAAGTGAGAAAAAGAGAAAGAATCTTCTACATAGTGACAAAATTGAGAGCACATGTTCTTGACCTAAAAGAGGTATAGTTCATTCAATTTCGTTGAATGCATTGTGTTTTTCAGTATTTTGTAGCTATATATTATGTAAAATGCATACCACAATTTAAATAATATATAGTCCTTGTCATTGGTCACTTCAGTGAATATATAGAAGTTTAATGATGAAACAATACAGCATATATAAAAACAACAAGTGCAACAAAGTAAAAAAGTATGGTGTAATTATAATGTGGTGGGCACAAGCACAACACTAGGTAGGTCCTCTTGTTAAGTGGGTTAATTGGTATTGTGTTGGTTTGGGCATCTTCTATTCTTCTTCCTTTCTATCTATCGAATTTGTGTAAGTTGTGTGGGGATGCCTCCTGGTGATGATAAGGCCTTTGGTGGGTATCATATCATGCTGTCCCAACGTTAACCCATAGTATACATACTATCACTATCTTTTTCACTTTAATTTTCTTTTCACACTACTTCATAAAAATTTGGTTGATGGGGTTAATTTGTAGTATTGAAACTCAAGTCAAGGATGAACTCCCACTTTCTTAATATTTTTTGTATTTGAATAGCTTGTAACATAAATATTTAGAACCTAATTATGCAAATTTTTCAAAAATATAAAATAATTTATAATACTAAAAATATAGTTTAAATTATTTGTTATAGGCATATTTTATTTTTCAAACACACATGTGAAAGTGAAATAGATTGTTTAAACTTATTGTCTTTATTATAAATTATGCTCAATTTCAAGTATAATGTATGCCATCATATAAACAAAGAAAATAAAATTAGAATTATCTTGATGTCGAAAAATTAAACCCATTTTTCAGGATGTAAAATTACATGAAAAATCAAAATTATTAAGGATCCAAATTAATATAAATGTATGTAAACATTTTTTTTAAGGTAATATATATGTAAACAATTAAAATTATACTATATATATAATTTTTTTTACAACTTGTAAACGAGTTAAAACTAATATGGTATAAAACTCAGCTACATTCGAAACATATAGTTGTGAATTTACTCTGCCCACTCTGCAATGCTGATGCAGAAACAATTCATCATGTGTTAGTGCGTTGTTCTATTGCCAATTCAATTCATGTTGGATTAAGTCTGGTGTGCATCTTAATAATGTCTTTGAGATGTGTTTCGTGGACTGGTTTTGGCATCTGTTTGATGTGAACTCTACTTCCAATGTAGAGGAAGTGTTAATGATCACCTGGGCAATTTGGAATGCCCGAAATGATTTGTTGTGGAACCAAAAAACTTCGACAGCTAATGCGGTTGTTCTTTCAGCACGTTCGAATCTTAATTAATGGAAGTGCACTCAACAAAGAAGAATGGAGCCTCTACTTAACCATACTGGTCAAGGGATGGAGGATGAGCATTGGACTAAACCAGTAACCAATACGATTAAGAGGTTTTGAGTTGGCTAGCTCAAGTCTCAAGATTGGCATTCGGTGACTGTAGAGACTGTCTTGTCGCAGTTCAAGCAATACATAGTTCTCTGTGCCTCCCTTCTTACTTCGGCTTTCTTGTTTCGGATTGTAAGCAATTGTTTGATGATTTACCTAATGTCTCTTTAAATTTTGTTAAACGTATTGCTAATAAAGTCGTGCATTTCTTTGCTCGTAAATTTTGTTATATCCTAAATTTGATTTATACGATATATATAAATAAAAATCAATAAAAAATTTATTTTAATTTCAAATCTATTAATTAAATCATATTTAAATATTTGAATAATTAATAAAATCGATTATGTTAAAAATATTTATTTCCTATAACCGAATGATAGAATCTCTCAACTACTTGTGGTAATCTTTCAAGAGAATATATCAACTATAAGAAAATATCTATAATTACTTTTTAAATTCAAATTTAAATAAATGTTTATCTTTAGAATTAATAAATTAATTAATTAACCTAAAAAGACAAAACTAGTGGGACACCTGTAGGTGGCGCCTCCTTCGTCTCCCGTAAGACAAGGGATGTGTCTTTTGTCCTGACAATTTTTGCCTTTTTCTAATTTATTTAATTTTTGTCTTTTTGTCCTGACAATTTTTATCTTTTTGTCATATTCTTCTCTTCCCAAGAGTCTATTAGCATTCCAGTAGCCACTCTTCATAGTGTACCCACCTCAAAAGTTATAGTGCCAAATCAACTAATCAAGCTATTGTTGAGATCGAGTTAACGATAAAATCTAGCGAGTTTTATTCACGAAAAATAATTCATCAATAAGCTCTCTAATCCCTATTAGAGAATTTGAGATCACTCACCATATAGACAAAAGGTTAGGGATGAAATGAATAAGAAAGCGCTTTTATTTACGGTAGTACCCTCACCAATAAGCCACCTACCGCCTTTCACAAAAAGTTTCCTACCCCAAAGAATACTCTTCCAAAGAGAAGAGTATGTGGAAGTCTTCTGCATTTAGAAAATTTCGATCCGGGAAATAGATTTCTTTCTAATTTTAGTAGCAAGAGACTTCGGAATAGAATATAACCTCCAAGCTTCTTTGACCAATAAAACTTTATTAAACACAAAAACGTCCCAAAATCCATACCGCCATTAGACTTATGCTAACAAAATCTCTCCCAAGTGCACCAATAGATTTTTTGTTATCATTATCACCTCTCCACTAGAACTTGGCACAAAGTCTATAAAGTTCCTCAATCACTTCACAGGATGGCAATTCTTATTAATCTCAATTTTGACTAGCATACTTTCATAATATATATATATATATATATATATATGACTTTTCTATTATATAACTTTACACATTTAAGTATGTTTTTTCGCTTTTTGTGTTTTTGGTGCTAAAGATTACAAATGAAAGTATTTACTTTTAGAAAAAAAAAAATTGAATTGGATCCCACAATCATGAAGAACTTTACGCGAGTTTCAATTGATACAAAGCGAAACACTATCTAGTGGAATGCATAACACACCTAGAAATACCAAACATGCCATTTTAACCAAATATTTATGAATATTTTTATGCCTATATATGTGTATATGACATGATCATGTCATCATATATAAAGTATATACAGGGAAAGTGTGACAGAGCACTACTATTATTACATTATATAAAAAACGATTTGCCTGTTTTTTCTTCCTTGTTTACAAACAAATCACCATGTATAAAGAAAAGAAAAAAATTCTCAGTACTACTACATAGTGTTATTTACATATTTATTGATCAAGTTTTCTCTGAAATTGTTTCTTGATGAGGTCTATTAGAGTGAGAAAACATGTTCTTGATAGCTTCTTCCCTCTCATCAACAAAGTCAACAAAGCTAGAGATGACACCAGAACATTGACCTGATGATGATGGCCTTGGTGGTGAATTTGAAAGAGAGGGAGCATTCTGATTCTCTCGGCGTTTGTACCGGACGAATTGGTGAATCATTCTGATAAGAAATATTACAAGGGCAGCAAGAGAAAAGGCTCCACAGAGTAGATACAGACCCCAAAAGCTGATCAAATGAAGTTGGTTAGGCTCATTGTCTAGTTCATTGTCACCAGGACATCCTATCTTACAAAACCAGAGCTTGTGGATCTCCTGAAGTTTTCCAGTCTCAGAAAGTTTCAAGATTGCTGTTGACATGTCCACAGCCAGAGGAGAATCTCTTTGAAAAGCCTGATATGGTAAATTAAAAGTAAGAAAATGACACAATAACAAGATCACTACAAAACAAACTTTTATGAGATAGATAGATAGATAGATAGATACTTACAAATCCCCATCCACCCCTAGTGAATGGCTGTCCAATGATCCCGAAATCAGTTTGGTCTGATAGGAACAATTCAACATAAGGAAGCTCATCTATGATGGCTGCCACACCTCCAGCATTTGGGCCCAGCCTCAGTGCCCTTTCGTACTCTTCTGGAGTCCTTAGGTGAACAAGTCTTTTGCTTGGTATGAAAAGAATCTCAGTAAGATAGTTATACACAAATGAGCCTACTTGATAACCAATAGGCGAATTGGATGCCATCAAGCTATCCATTCCGGTGATCGAAGAAGGAAGCTGTTGTATTGTGAGGATTGAAGTTAAGCTAGCTGTGTAGCTTGATGTGATCACCATCAAGAGGAAAAGCCACACCACCATCACCATCCGCGCAAGTGGGCTCACAGTATCTTCTTCTGTAATATGATCAGAACCATATGAAAATTGTTGAGTTTAAGGAGTTGATATTGTTCAACAAACTACCAAGTACATATCTAATATTTAGATTGCAGAAGTTGAAGAAATCCTTACGATTTCTCTTGAACAATGTTGAGAAGCTAAACCTGCAATAATGAAACAGTTGAATTGAGCTTTAGACTAGTCTCTAATATGTACATCAAGAAATTTAGATTAAAAAAGAAGAAGAAAACTTACAGAAGCATTGTTGCAAGTTGCCTAACAGGAGGACCACGAAAATCATCGTTGACTCGATGTTCAAGAGTCCAAATAACAATTGCAATCATCAGAAAAGAAGCTATTGTGACACACCACAACTCCAAGGAAAATGGCTTGAGAAACACCCAAGCATTTGACTGCGGACGACTTATAGGTGCCACTATCACAAGACCAGTACTAGCGTAAGGCTGAGAAAAATCCACCATTGCTGTCCGGTTCCTGGCAATTACAATGTCCCCAACAGCAGCATCAAATACCTGTCACCAAGCTTAATTATATCAGCAAAATAGCTCTGCATATCAAACTTTTTATCTTCACTAAACAGCACAAATTTAACCACTCTACCAAGAAAATATGATAAAAAGTACAATTTAAGATATCATTTACACTGAGTGAATAAGTTCTACTTACATCATCTGCAACCAGTTTTGTAAGCTGATCATATTTGGGATTGGAATGACCATCTCCGAAAGGCACAAATTTATAAGGAACATCATAAGGGATTAATTTTCGCGCTTCAAGGAACACATCAATACAGTATCCCCGAATATCATGAGGATGGTTTACTGTAACAAAATCCTTAAAACTTGTTCTGTTTGGGACTACAATTCTCAAAGGTTTCTCATGAACCGCAATCACCCAACCACGTGGTTTTTCTGTGCCTCCACCAGGCCAAGTAGCATTGTCAAGATTTTGATCCAAAATGGAAGATTCATTCTGCTTTGCTTTCAGAGTTTCTGGTGGAGAAATTGAAAGCCCTATGCCTTCAGACCAAAAACCAAGTCTGTTAATCTTCATATTATCAATGTTAATGACTTCATAACCGCTACTAATGATACTCCGGCTGGCCGAATCAAAGCTAACATGACCAGTTAAACCGGTGAAATTTGTCTCCAGTAATTTCAAACGAAGAGTAGAGCCACCATCAAATACTCTAAGCTTGCTCAGCTGAAGATCAGATGATTTAATACTTAGTAACTTATCACTGAGAGAAAATGACAAATTTCCATTCTCATTCAAGAATCTATCAACAGCATATGCAACTGTCCAAACGGTATCATAAGCATAAAGGCCATAGACATTCAATTCAGAGCTTGATAAACCTGTTTGCTTTAAATCTTTCCATCTAGACAAAAACTCTTGCTTTTTCTTGGATTCTAAAGTGTGCTGGCGAAGACAAACTACACCTTGCACAGAATCCAGCGATTTTCGAGCCCTTGGAGAGAAAGAATCTATTGTAGAAGATAGCCAATCTGTTGCAAACCACACATAATTGCTATTCATCATTTGAAGTCTCTTGGCAACTTTGAAGATTTTCAAAGATTGGTCAACATCAACATGAACAACATAGACACGAGTACCAAATAACTTAGAAGCATTGAGCATTTCGGTTACATGGCTCGAATTAAAGTTGATTGAAAGAGGCAATTTATAAGCAATTCTCAAGTCTTTCTTCTCAAGCTCATCCTCTAATGCTGAAATACCATTCCTACCATACTCATTATCCACATATACAGTAATGACTTGTTTCCATCCATAAAACTCTATAAGACTAGCCATGGCAGCCATTTGTAAGGCATCACTATGAGTGGTTCGGAAGAAGTAAGGAAATTGGAGAGCAGATAGAGTAGGATCAGTGGCACCATAAGACACAAGAGGCACTTGGAGACCATTGGCAATTTGAGAAAGTATATGAGCTATTTCTGAAGATTGTGGACCAATTATAGCCAAAACCTCTTGTTCAAGTACCTGAAATGCTGCCCAAAGCAAATGTACACTTAAAGATACAACTTTTAACATCTCCAATTCAAGATTAAAACCTTATATAATATCAAATACATGGTTAACTGAACTCAATAGGGAAAGAATAAAAAAAAAGTGAAACTTGAAAATACCCAGAAAAGAAAAAATATATATTTGATAAAACATACCTTCAATGGACCCCAGAAAGGCACTAGAGTTAGCGTCCTCTGTAATCAAGTTGAGTGTAGTACCATTGAGTAATGTTTGGTCGGCATTAATATCTGAAACAGCAGCTTCTATAGCCGGCCTTGCAACTCTGC
Source organism: Cannabis sativa (assembly GCF_029168945.1). Taxonomy (NCBI): domain Eukaryota; kingdom Viridiplantae; phylum Streptophyta; class Magnoliopsida; order Rosales; family Cannabaceae; genus Cannabis; species Cannabis sativa. Next base: position 40,955,962 of record NC_083608.1, on the reverse strand, counting down.
CAATCACTGAATTGAAGGAGAAAATTGCTCCAATATTCACAGAACGAGGTCTTTGGCAAAGGACAACATCAGTACATAAGAACAAGCAAACCAAACTAAACAAAGGCACCAACCTCATCATTCTTCTTGAAGCACCAAAACTCGTCTAAACATTAATTTTCACGAGTTTCCCAAACTGGGTTTTATAAACAAGACAATAATAATAATAATTTATGTGTAAAATATCCCAGAAATATTTGTGAATGGATATGAAAATTTGTAGGAGGGTAGTTAGCTTTGAAAAGAGCCAAAAACAAAACAATAGAAAAAAGGGAAGACTTAAACACAATACCCAATAAGAATAAAAGAGTTTAAAACTCTACATAAACTCTAGATTTTGTTGGTGTGGAAATCAAGTTGAGGTGTGAGCAGGGGTAAAAAACAATGAGTATCACATTTTGAAGGAGGGAATTTTGTGAGACCTGGAATTGGAGGCCCAAAAAACACCCAATTGTTTAATTTTTTTACTGTTATTTTATCTTTATCTTAGAAAAAGTCAGCATTGATGAGAATGGAGTGTGGACCCACGTAGATTGGAGATGAAGAAATTAAAATGTTTATATAAATTTATAATATATGTATATATTTGTAAGAATGAGACAGTTGAAGTACAAATACTTTTTTCTTCAGATCACACTAGAACTTTATTCATTTTCACAACTTGCATGGAATCATACCCTCTAATCTCTTCTCATCTCATGTTATTATTCTTAATAATATTTAATTATTGTTCTTTATATTTATCCTGCCATAAATGATACATACATGTCACTTTAATATACTGTTATTATTAGTGCTTAAGTCTTTAATGTTGGAATTTAATATTATATTCTATGCCAACAACTTTTGGATCCGGCCGCCTGTTTTATAGCATTTTCTTTCCAACTTAGCTGAAAAATATATAAAAAACCACTTACTAGCGTGGATTCCACAGAATTTTCTCTTTAATAGACAAATTACAATGTATTCTTTTCTTTTAGGAGACAAAAAAACTGATTTTTCCTCTTTTTTTTTTTTTTTTTTTTTTTTTTTTCAGTGCACAAATTCTATTGATTTTTCCTTTATGTTTATTTTGTAAGAATCCAAATTCCACAACTGTATTTATGGAGTCCATCAGAAATTTGCTTTAATTGTTGTCATCATGTCAACCAACTATGTCCAGGCCGTACTAAAATATAAGTAACAAGGCAAAATCAAATTTTAGAATTAATTTTCATTTTAAAACAAAGATTGCAACTTTCATTAAAGCAAATCAGTTAACAAAATAGCTTCCAAATCAGAAGGGACAGACCCCCTACTGGAAATATGATCAGGACATGAACCAGAAGAACGAGCTAACCAATTAGCCGCTTGGTTCCCAGATCGCTTAACAAACTGAACTGAAATATGAAAATTAGAAAAGGACCGTATAAGATTAATACAATCCGAAATAATAAGACCAAGAGGAGAAAGAATGTGGCTCTTGCTATTGATAGCATTAACCAACACAAGACAATCCGACTCCAAAATCACCGCTGTAAGACAAAAGTCCTCAACAGTCCTGCCTTCTCCCCAACAGGATTTAACCCAACTCAAAGCCTCCTTCATGGACAGCACCTCAGCAACAATAGGGTTAATTTCACCTCGGAGTTTGACAGCAGCAGCAGCAGCAAAGCACAACCCAGCATGATCTCTGGCAATCCATCCCAACCCATGACTCCTTTCTCCAGAAAAAAGAGCAGCATTACAATTAACCTTCAACTCTCCCAAAGACTGTTTAATCCAATGCTCAACATCAGCACGAGGCTGACCAGAAGAAGATGAAGCTCCTCCATTGTTATTTTGAGCAAATTTCCAAAGTTCAAGGTACGTAGTTGCAGATGAAACAACTCTTTCCACAGAAGTAGCCTTATCATTCCAAAGTAAATCATTGCGGGCCCCTCAAACACTCCAAAGAATCATTCCCAGCTTCTCAATATTCTCAGTCAAATGAGTATTACAGAAATCCTCAAACCAGCCACCAAAATCCTCATCCCCATTATTAAAAAACAGACCTAAACCTCGCTCCACACAAGCTTTGGTAAAAGAACAACCAACCATAATATGAAAAGTGGTTTTGGGTTCAAAATTACACAAAGAACAAATACTGTAAACATGAACCCGCTTAGTTTGAAGAGAGACTAGAGTTGGAAGACAATTGGTAAGAGCCCTCCAAAGCAAATTCTTAACTTTAGGAGGAAGTTTCAAGTACCAAAACTTTCTCCAAAAGCCAGAATTATCCTGCATATTCCATCTTCCATTACGCACTTGTAAAGCACGATAGGCACTCCTTACCGAATAATCACCACACGTTTCAAACGACCAATACCATGTATCAAGTTCTGGCAATGCAGGCAGCGGGATTTTACAAATGAGCTCCAATAAATCGAAACATATACACAATATAACTATATGATCGAAGTACTTCCAATAATTAATTTTTTGAGTTTCAGTTCCACAAGATCTTTGGATCTGCAAAAAAAAAAAAAAATGAAATTAGTTAGGCAATCGAGCTTCCAAGCTCTCTCTACTCTCTTTAAATAGATTTATTGTGTTTCGCATAATGAATAGTGAGCTTGAGGACCAAGACCCTATATTTATATAGGTGAGACATTCTATTAAAGTCTCAGTCACAGTTAATTGCTATAATATTTTCACAATCATTTAGAAAATTAAATTGACTAAGTAACATAATGATGACCATCAATCATAATATTTTGTCCAAAAATAAAATATTAATTTGATAAATCAAACCAATCAATTATAATTAATTATATATAGTGTGAACAAAATATTTTAATATTCTCCAAGGTCAACATTTAAATAAATATATTGCTTAAGCTCAATAATTATCTTTGCTAAATAACAAATATATGAATCATGACGATAGATCCTCATTATTTGGCGAGTATTATCTTTCATGTATTACGATATATTTATTACATAATACTGTACTTAATGTGACAATATACTTAAGCGAATAAACCATAAATTTTATGTTTATTTTGGTCCTCTGAAGATAATTTTTTCAGATCAAATTAAGATGTACATAAATATGAGAAAATATTAAAATTTGAGTTTCACTGAATAATTTAAGTTGTACAACCAAAAACTGCGAAAGGGGTAACTAAATCCCATATTTATTTTATGATCCTTGAATTTGTGATGCAACATGCCTTTAGTTAAGGATATTGCAATCACCCAATTCAGTGTTGCATGCTTAATGACCACTTATCACATCTCTTTATGGCTAAATACTTAATGTCGATATTCTAGCTTCGACCAGTACTCTTATAGTTCTTAGCCATAAATACTGTAGTTGAATTTGTTGCAAAATTTTCTTAATGGCCTACTAATAAAAATTTTAAACTCTAGGCCTAGTATGAAACTCTATAATACATCATACGAGATGTATTCTCAAAAATAATAAATGAATCTAACTTCTATAATAAAAATAACAATTAAGGTTCTCCACAATACAACTTATTGGTAATCTTAAGTACGTAATCAAATGTTGGTTTACGTGAATCAACATAGCCAGTGAAGTACATTAGAATCTAATTGGTTAACTATATTTCTAAAATATCAGTTCATCTCAATAAAACATGTATGAATATAATATTTAGTATCTTTAAGATACCTCGTCACTTTGTATGAAAAAAAAAGTGGTCTTAACTTTAGTTATTATGATACTACTTAAGAATCCTGAAATAAAAGCAGTACAAATTCTTATTCAGATTCTTAGACATATATTAGACTTCTAAAAATAGAAACAAATGAATGTTCTTAATTTATTCTCATTCCAAATCATTTTACAGATGCTGATTTGAATTGAATTTATCATACTTAAAGATAAAAGTAACATGAGATGAATAATACATAATTTTAGTTAATCAAACATGTCGTGGCTACTCTCTAATTAGTTAAAATTATTTATGTTTTTATATTCTTTATCTCAAAAAAATAATAAATTGATATATGAATTATTTCACCTTACATAGGAAACTTCTATCATCACTTGCAAGTAATATACTATCTATATATAAAATAAATATTACTCCCACTGACCTTTTGGTATATTAAATTAATCCACAACTCTTTTCAAAAATAAAGAAAAGGATGACAAGATGCAATACCAATTGTGATAAATTTGTTTTAATCTAAAAGTAGACTCTTTAAGCTTGTATATGTTCACCACCATCAGAGGAAAATATTTATGATTGTCTGTGTACCTTCTCCTCTATTTTACAGTTTTAGAATTGATGAAGAATTGAAACGAGCAACAAAAGTTAAGGTTACTTTAATAGAATCTTTTATATAGACAAGTGAGAATGTAAATCTCCTTTGTTATTGATTCTTAGTTCAAAATAAATTTCTTAGCAATGAATCTTATTTTATATCTTTATGTTTTTCCATGTCGTCTAATGAGTATTTGTTGGTGAAAAATTTATGCTTAATAATGTTCTCCACCCTATTAGGGAACTTTACTAAAGATAGACTTCATTGCTCTTTAGGATATTTATTTCTTCATTCGTGGCATATTGTACCACAAATTTAATTCTTTGCATTCCACACTTTTAATTTGTGTCTTAAATTAATATCGTAGTTGAACTTTTATTGTACATAATGTAATCACTAGAAAATATTAATTTTATTGTTTTAATGAGTCATCTTAAGGATGGACCAACAAACTCTTTAAAGAGCAAATGGTACAACATATGTGTTGTACGTTTAGAAATTGTAAGCAAATACTAAATAACATGACTTATTATAATTTTATCAATGACTTGTGTATTATTAATGATTAGTTATGGATTCACAATAACCATTAAACTTAAGGGTTGTTGTGAATCATAATTAATCTAATACTTGATGACACGTGGAAGTTTAAAAATAATGAATGATCTGTTTCAAAAGTTATGTTTCTGGATTGATCTCCCACTGATCAAGTCAATTCTTATTTCTAGTATTGTGAAATGTTTAATAAAAATATGCAACTCTTAGACCCTATATCATTTCTGATGAAATGCTCGTTTATGGTATTAATGAATGATCTTTTTCAAAAGTTATGTTCCTGGATCGATCTCCCACTGATCAAGTCAATTCTTATTTCTATAACTCTAGTGTTGTGAAATGGTTAATAAAAATATGCAACCCTTAGACCCTATATCATTTCTGATGAAATGTTCATTTATGGTATTTGGACCCAGTTTTTACCTTTCACAATTATACTCTAACTGTATACAAGTATTTTTAAAGTTTGTACTTTCCATAAAGTCAATTTTCAACTTTATCACAACTCAAAATATGTTTGAAAAACAACTTTGGTTTGAACACGATTTAATATGTACACACTACTGTTGAAGAGCATCAATCGACGAAGATTTAAAAAAGTTTAGAGTTTGCTACACAGACTCCACCCCATTTCCAATAATGCTTCATTTCTCATACATCATTATTTGTGTGTACCAGACATAATGTATTAAGCAACGATCCCATATATCCCATAATGTATTAACGATCCCTATTAAGAGTGCACCTATATATATGTGTTTTACTTTCTTCTTCATTTTTTTATTTTGTGAGGGGATTGTTAGGGCGCATTTAGAAAGCCACGAGAAAATTAGAATTGGGTGTAATTAAAGGTAATTACACAATTTTACGTATTTGTCTAACCACATAATTATACCATCAAGATGTATATTAGAGGTAATTGAGAGATCTTAATTAATTACACTTACCGTGTATAATTACTCAAATCTTTTTATTTTTCAAATTATTATTTTTCTATATAATTACTAACTATTTTTTCAAACCAAAGTTTTTAAATCTTTTGTCAATTGCATTTGAAATCAACGAATTATAGGACAAAAACAAATGCAGCAAACACTATAATTAATTTTATTGAAGTTGGGACAATAGGGAACTATCTGTTGCTATGCTTGGTTTGATTTCTAATAATTAATAGGCTCTGTAATAATATTTCCATAAGGCATATTAACCATACATAGGTAGCAAATATGTATATGATTATCTCAACCTAAGTGAATTATTTAAGCCATACAAACAGTTCAAGCCAAAGAACTTTGGCATCTTATGAATTGAAAATTAAACTATTTAACTTATGGTCCACTCATGGAGTCATAATATCATAATGACCTCGTTAGTGGATTTATAGCTTCTTTTTTATTTCTTAATTTAAAGGTTTTTGCTCTAAAGTGCACCATTATTATTCTATATATGTTTAATGCTTAATTAATTTCCAATGATATACATAATATCAACTTTCTTAGCCACTCACTCATCACTAAAACGATATAATTCATAATATAATATACCCTATATTTATATAATTCTATTCAGCATGACTCATCACATCTGTCCACAAACCAACTCCGTCCTTATTAAATTTATAATTAAAAACTCTAATTAGTCATAAATAGGTTGGTTTTTGGTTCATAATTGGTTTGGAACTAATTTTTTTTTTTTTAATTTTACCTTTTAGGTGACATGGGACTACTCAAATAAATTAATTAAAGGCAAGACAAATATGACTATATCATTATCAACCTAGGATCAGCTAAAAAGAAAAAGAAGAGAAAAGTTTGGACAAGATTGTCATGGTCGTAATTTAAAATTTGAGTGGCCAAGTGATGCACCATATTATTGTCTATTAGATACAAATTTAAGATGATGACTTAATAGTTTAGTCATTCTAAAAAATTAAATAAAATTTTAGTGGCGAAGTGATAATATACCATATTTTATTATTATATTCTTTAATTATATATTATTATTATTTTTAAAGGAATTATATTCTTTAATCTTTAAAATATAAAAGGCTAAGAACTACTGCAAGATCTTTCAATGTATAATGTATAGATATTCCAGTAACAGTGGCAGGGATTTCAGTGGGCTAGAAATCTAAGGAGAAAAACAAATTTAATAATGAATTTATACTTTGGGAATTATTTTGTATAAAATAGTACACTAATAAAGGAGGTTGTTATTAGTTGGTTGAAGCTTCATCACTGTTGGAAGATCTTAGTGGAGACTGACAGTACAGCCTTTTGGTCTTCAAGCTGTCCCAAAGTAATATGGAGATGATCTCTTTCTTATTTGGTCAAATAGTTCTTGAGTACGTGTAAGGAGTTTGTTGAGTAATTCTTTTTTACATTTTCTCAAACGTTCTAAAAATTGAGTTAACAGTCTTGATGTTATGTCCATCGTATATTTTTGGAGGTGAATGCTTCTTTTGAACTGTTATATGTTTATTTTTAATGAAGCTTGAATTTTATTAAAAAAAAAAAATTAACCTTGTAATTGCCAAAATTAAGTGTGAAAGAAGATTTCCAATTTGTGTTCAAATTACTTAGTACCGAAAAGGCTTAAACCTTAAAGCACGTTGCCTACTTGAAATTTTATTAGATTTTTTTTTTCTTTATAATTAAGCCTTTTAACTTAAAATAATAGTAATCTACTTTTTATTTGAATATTACAATTTAGGTTTGACTTTTGATACACATTTCGTAAGCAATGTACCCATGCTCGAGTCCCGATAAGCCTTGTAGATGAAGAAGACTCTTGGGTAAAAAATGTGAGAGTTGAAATACTTTGTGAGGACTCAATAAATGATCTCGTCTCAATTGTATTGTACATATTCTTCCTCAATCAATAAAGAAGGATTACAGTAGTTTTCCAGAAATGGAGTAGAGTCATTGATCACATCGATCTATCGAACTTGAACCAATATATATATATATATCTTGGTGTTGATTTCCTTATAATTTGCATTTTGTTGTTTTTGGTTTTTACGTACTCTGTTTGTCCCTGTTTTCTTGTCGATTGTTGTTTACGATTTGATAATCTTGTTATTGCTAATTGTTTGATTGTTTAAAGTTTAGTTGATTTGATTCTGCACATTTAGACGTAATTTTCCCACAAATCAGAGCTCGGTATTTAATCAAGAACGCAGAATCAAGATTATTTGTGCTACAATCTTGAAGAAACTTTGAATGTCATCAATGACGAGATTCGAATTGGAGAAATTCGATGGAACTGGGGACTTTGCACTATGGAGAGAAAGTCTAATAGGAATCCTGGGGCACTAGAAAGTCTCCAAGGTTCTTAGAGACGAGAAGTTATTGGCAGAAAAGAAACCGGAGGAAAAAACAAAAATGGAGGAGATGGCATACTATATGATCATCATGTATTTTCAAATAGTGTTCGAAGAAAACTCATCGCAGAGAAGACGACAAAAAGAGTTTGGGATAAATTGGAAGAATTGTACTTGAAGCCATCAATTGCTAGCAAGATTAATTTTCTAGAGAGATTATACGATTTTAGAATGATTTCTTTCCTTTCTTTAGATAAAAATATTAATAGATTTAATGAGATTATTGTAGGTTTGGCTAACATAAATCACAAAGTTGATAAAGAAAGTCAGGCCATCATTTTGGTTAGATCACGTCCAATCGCATATCAAGAAGTTAAGGCATCCATGAAGTATGGCAGGAATGTTATTGCGTTAGAAGATATTCTTGCCGCACTTAAGTCAAAAGATTTCGAATTATAGTTGGAGAAGGAATCCAAGAAAGAAGAAGTGTATTTGGCAAGAGGAAGATCACTCAAGAAAATAAGTTTGAAGAATAAATACCATCACTCTCAATCAAGATCGAAGTCCAGAAAGAAGGAAACAAGGAAGTGTTGCTTCTGTGGAAGGTCTGGACACTTGCAAAGATCATGCAAGAAGTACAAGGAGCAACAAGGCTTCAACAAATCTCATAATGGAGATAGGAAGGACTTTTGGCACCAACACCACGGGAAGGATTCTGCTGCAATCACAGAAAATAGTGATGACTGCTCCACGGATGGAGAGTTGTTCTCTATCTCAGAGTCTTTAATGAACATGGTATGGGTTCTTGATTCTGGATGTACTAATCGAGAGTCATTTTTTTTATTACAAGTCAATTGATGGAGGTAAAGTTTTAATGGGTAATGGTCATTTATGCAGGGTCATTGGAACCGGGAAAGTGGCCATCAAATAGTATGATGGCGGAATCAAGGTGCTGACAAACGTAAGGCACATCCCTGACCTTAAATGAAACCTCATATCCCAAGGTGCACTTGAGGACGAAGGATACAGATACAAGTCCATGCACGGAAGCTTGAGGATCACCAAAGGTTCTTTGATAGTGATGAAAGGTGAAAAGATCAATGGTTTATAAGTTTTCCAAGGAGAAACTATCCCAGCTGGTGAAGCTAGTATGGTGAAAGGACTAGAATCGGATATGAAGTTATGGCATCATAGACTTGGGCATATTAATGAACAAGGCCTCAAAGAACTTCACAAACAATGTATAATTGAAAATTTAAATTCGTGTGCTTTACCATTTTCTGAAGCTTGTGTTTTAGGGAAATAACATAAGCTAAAGTTCACTTCGGTAAGGCACATAACTAAACAGATACTTGAATATGTGCACACTGATCTTTGGGACCATTCAAGGTTCCTACTCATTCCGATAAACAATACTTTCTTTCAATAGTTGATGATTATAGTCAATGTGTTTGGACCTACTTGTTAACCACTAAGTATGAGTATCTAGAACAGTTTAGAAATTGAAAAACTCAATTAGAAAACTAAACTGATCTTAAAATTAAGAACCTTAGGACTGATAATGGGTTGGAGTTTGTTAACTCCAAATTTGACAAGATGTGTCAAGAGTTTGGGATCACTAGGCATAGAATCGTAGTGAAGACCTCATAGCATAATGGTGTTGCTAAAAGGATGAACCGAACCTTGTTGAGCAAAGTTAGATGTTTACTGTTCAGTTTTAGGTTAGAAAAACCATTTTGGGGGGAAGCCTTAACAACCGCAACTTACCTTGTTAACATAAGCCTAAATAGAGTTATAGACCTTAAGAAACCTTATGAAATGTGGTACAACAAAACCCCCAACATAATGCATACATTTGGGTGTACTGCATATATGTACACCAATCTATTGACAAGCTGGAACCTATGTCCGTGAAGGGAACTTTCCTAGGTTATGCCTTAGGAACCAAGGGGCATAGAATCTACATTTCCAGGATTGGCAAACCAAAGGTTTTGATTGCTAGAAATATTGTTTTTAATGAGTTACAATATCCTCACTTGACCTCTGAAAAGAGTAGTGTGTCTTCGTGTGTTACATGAAAAATAGAAAACAAAGACACCATAAGTGTGGAAGTGGAGTACGAAACGAAGATCCCGAAAGAAGGATCACATGTAGAAGATAGAATGGAACTAGAAGACTATGCACATACGGAAGCTGTTGTGGAGCCAAAAAAACAAGATAATGAAGACCAAATAGAGGTACCAGAAGGATTCGGATAGACAGGTCTAGAAGGTTATCAGTTGGCTTGAGATAGAACCCGGAGAGAGATTCAACCTCCATCAAGGTTTGCAGAAGCATACATAATAGCATTTGCACTGGCGGTAGTTTAACAAACTAAAATTGAAAAGCATGGAAGCTATGAAGAGACAATTTCAGATGGAAACAAGTATAAATGGCTCCAGGATATGGATTCTCTAAGAAAGAACAAGACTTGGGTAGTTATGCCGAAGCCAGAGAATAAAAAGATTGTGGAGTGTAAATTGATTCTCAAGGTGAAAGAGAATCAATGAGAATGAACAAGTCAGGTTCAAAGCCAGGTTAGTGGCTAAGAGTTTTACTCAGGTGGAAGGTATAGACTATACTGAAATCTTCTCACCTGTGGTAAAATACAAGACGATAAGGTTGATGCTGTCCTTAGCAACACATTATTTGCAGTTTGAAGTTGAATAGCTTGATGTCAAGACTGCTATTCTGAATGGATTATTGGATGAAGAGATCTATATGAAGCAACCACCTGGGTTTCAGGTGGAAGGGAAAGGAGTTAAATTAGCGTGTAAGCTTAACAAGTATTTATATGGTTTGAAATAATCCCCAAGGCAATGGAATAAGAGATTTAATACATATATGCATCAAATTTAGTTCAAATGATCCGCATACGATCACTATCTATATTTTAAGAATTTAAAGCAATCTACAACCGTGTTCTTATTGCTCTATGTGGATGATATGCTCATCATGAGCAAAGACAAATCAGTGTTCAAAAGTATTAAAGCCAAGCTCAAGAGAGAATTCGAGATGAAAGAGCTTGGGCCAGTTCAAAAGATACTTGGTATCGAAGTCCACAGAACCGTAAGGAAGGGGCTATTAGCTTGTAGCAGTCTAGGTACATCAGGAAGATTATTCAAAAATTTACCATAGAAGATGCAAGGAGTACATCCGTTCCTTTAGGAGGATCGTTTATGTTGTCAAAGGAACAAAGTCCTAACAATACAAAAGAGAAAGAAGAGATGAAGGATGTATCCTATGTTGTGGTTCTTGGATGCTTAATGTACGTGATGGTGAGCACGAGACCATATATAGCTCACGCTTTAAGCATCTTAAGCCGGTTCATGTCCAATCCATGCATGGAACATTGGAAAGCCCTTAAATGGTTATTGAGATATTTGAAAGGGCACTTAGGGTTATGATCTGACCTAAGAGAAAGGAAAAGGAGAATTAGAGTTAAATGGGTTCATGGATGCGAATTACGCCTCAAATAGATATACGAAAAAATCAACCACTTCCTATGTTTTCTTGACAAACCAGAACTGTATATGCTGGAAGGCTCAGTTACAGTCCGTAGTTGCTCTTTCTACCACGGAAGCAAAATTTATGGCGGCTACAAAATCTTTTTAAGGAAGTGTTATGGCTTCGGGGAATACTTTATGAGTTGAAACAAATCAAAGGAGGAGTGATTATGTATTTGGAAAGCTAGTTATCCATCCATCTTTTTAAAAATCTAGTTTATCATGAAAAGAGTAAACATATAGATATAAGACTCTATTGGAACAAGGAGAAGATAGAAGAATGGCTGGTTGATTTAGGGAAGGTCAGAACCGAAGATAATCTTGCTGATGTTGGAACTAAGGTCTTAACCTTAAACAAGTTTAAGCATTGCTTGAACTTGATCAATCTCAAAAGCTAGTATACTGAGATTTCTAGCACACCAGCCAATGATGGTTGCTTTCTTTCTTCATCATCGTCATTCTTTTAATTTAAAGTAACTAGGTGGAATTTGTGGTATAATTCTCGCAAATGAAAAGGTCTCCGCACTTGTCGTTTCTTAGAGTTGTTCACTCATAGTTACCGGTCCCGAAAAAAGTATTGAGGAATGGTTGTCAAGTTCGGAAGGGAGTTCCCAAATGTCTATCTTATCCTCTCTGGGTTCAGCCTTTAGGATAACTAGCCCTTCCTTGGAAAGGAGTTCCAGCTGGCTAGTTATCCCTCCTGGAATGATAAGATCCGGATAGTCGACTACAGTAGACTTTATCCTATCCAGAAGTATCTTTTGCGAGAGTCCGTGGTCCTTGAGTCTGGAAGCTCTTATGTGTTCTCAGAGGCCCTGTTACTTAAGATGACGTGGAGATTTCGCTCAAAGATGAGGTAATTAAGTTAGTTATTTCTAACTAACTATTAGCCTCATTTCTTGCAGCCACCGACTTTAGGATCTAATCCTAAACCTATAAATACCGCATTCGCTTATCATTTTAGGTACGACTAAGAATTGAGAGTTTGAGAGAGAAAAGATCGAGAGGTAGAGAGAGAGGTGCAGATAAAACAGAGAGACTGGGTTTGGGTTTTGTAAGAAGAATCTTCTGTAGATGAAGAAGATTCTTGGGTAAAAAGTGTGAGAGTTAAAACACTTTGTGAGGACTTAACAAAGAATCTCGTCTCAACTGTATTGTACTTATTTTTGCCCAATCAATAAAGAAGATTGCGGTGGTGTTCCGACATTGGAGTAGAGCCATAAATCACATCGATATATTAAACTTGAACCAGTATATATCTTGGTGTTGATTTCTTTATTTTCTCCATTTTGCTGTTTCTAGTTTTTACATACTCTGTTTGCCCCTATTTTCTTGTCGATTGTTGTTTACGATTTGATAATCTTGTCATTGATAATTGTTTGATTGTTTAAAGTTTAGATAATTTGTTTTCGCACATTTAGACATAATTTTCCCACACCTTCTTGCTCCTAGATTTACCCTCAAGAAGTGAGGAGCGCAACACCCCCAACTAGGTTCTGCAATGTGGTTATTTGCACCTAATATGTAAATCTTGGACAAGTAAGACTCGTGACCTATAGAAAAATGCATGTTTCGACCTATATCCTGTTAGACTTTTTATTTGGACTTACATTAAATTTTATTAGTTTTATTAAAATTTGAGTTAATTGGATAGTTCTTTGTTGTGTTAGTTCATATTATTGGTTATTAATAGTTAATGGGCTTAGCATATATGTGTGTAAAGTCTAAGTGAAGCAGTATGTGCTTTTTTATTTAACTGAAGTCTTTGATGAGCAGGAACAATCCAACTAGAGTTATGTAGCTAAGTCCCCTTTCTAATTTTATAAATACATATTGTTTCATTACAATTGTATATTTTTGATAATGCCAATTCCAGTGACTTTTCAAGACTTCAATGACTTTTTTGGCACTAGCGACAATTCTGATGACTTTCTAGTCGCCGATAGCAACTCTAACGATCACGGTACTCTCATTTGTTTCTAATTTTTTTTTTACAAAAAATATGAAGGAGATTTTAATAATTTTTTATGATAATACAAGTGGCATATCCTATATATGTTATGTTTTTCATTTTAAATGACATATTTCGTTCTATTAAATTTTTTTACTAAATATATGCAAACTAACCTTCCATTTACATATTTATGTAAAAAAAAACTTTTCAAATTACGAGAAAATTACACTACATACCTCTTTTAAATTTAAGTCTTTAATTTTTACTCTATTTTTTAAAATCTATTATGTTTACCTCTTTTTCTAATTATTTTACTAATTTTATCCTTATCAGCTCACAATAGTCTTCATTATTCTCTAACCAACATTTTGCCCCAACTTTCCTACAAATCTACACATTTATCTCCAAAGAACACAATCTATTATGTTTAAAATTGTGTCTTGGTTATGTGAGGGTGTGAGAATAATTTGAGTACAATACTCATAAAATGATGTATATTTGAATTAAATTTTAGGCTAATTAAGATTTTTGTCCCCCCAAATTTCGACATGTACAAAATCATGCCCCCTGAACTTTTCTGGTCGTTAAAAATTCTCCCTGAACTATTGAGATTGCTGGATTTAAGAACTTTTGTCTAATTTTTTGTAAGAAAAGTCTAACATGGATGAAAGTTCAGGAGGCATAATTTGGCACATGTCAAAGTACGAGAGACATGATTTGGTAGATATTAAAGTCTGAGGAGTATGATTTAGTACATAAATAATCACTAAATTAGTAAAATTGAATGAAATTAGACAAAAGTCCTTAAATTCGATAATCACAATAGTTCAGGGGGAATTTTTAACTGTTAGAAAAATTCAGGGGCATGATTTAGTACATGTCAAAATTTAGGAGACAAAAATCCTAAGGGAAATTTGATTTTTTATGCTTACATGTGGTTAAAATTTTTTTTCTAAACAAATAATAACTAATATTTGTAAAATATGACAATTTTTATGATATCCCTAAAATACCCCTATTTACATCACTCCATTTACACCATCGGACCACCCATCGGGCTACCCATCGGACCATCCATCGGGCCACCCCATCGGGCCACCATCGGACCACCCATCGGGCCACCCATCGGACCCATCGGACCACCCATCGGACCAAATCTGCTACCAATTTTTTTTATGTTTTTGTACATACAAAAGTAGCATCAGGTGACCATCGGACCACCATCGGACTACCATCGGACCCCATCGGACTACTAATTTTTTTTTTTTTTTTATGTTTTTGCACTAAAAAAAAGTATGGAAAATTTGAGAGGGGTATTTTTGGGTTTTAGATAAAGTGGTCATATATTTTCAATTATGATATGTATTAGTTTAGAAATAAAATATTAGGTATATGTAAGCATAGAAAATCAAATTTCCCAATCCTAATTAGCTTTATATGTAAATTTAGTTAATTTATATATATATATATATATAAATATTCTTCAACTTTTCCCTTAAATTAGGGATAATTACACCACATACTAAAATTTTTAATTTTTTTACTTTTATACTGTGGAGCGGTATTTTTTTCAAAAATACTGTGTAAGTTTTATACAGTATACTGTGTTAAGTTTTTACTGTTGTTTTTTAGTTGTTCTACTGTTGTTTTTAGTTGTTCTGTTTTGTGTTCCACTGTTGTTTTATAAAAATACAGTATTTTTGAAAAGATTTCTGTGTGACAGTATTTTTGTAAAAATTAACCAAAATTTGTTTTTTTGTAAGTTTCCTCTTAAATTACTGTATCTTTTCTTGTAATTACTGTAACTCTAGCATGATGGACAGGGAAGCCCAAAAAGGGGTTTAGGCCTTTTCAACAGCCTAGGGTGAGCAGGCCCAAGTAGAGGGTGTTATCGAGGTTTTGTAAATAATAGAAGGGTATTTTCGTAATAACAATGGGTAGCTCTGGATAACAAACAGGCTAAGTGGCTAACCAGGCCTCCAGTTCTTTCTTTTACTTTGGATATGATAAAAACCAGGAACCTTTATACAGTGCTATCAAGCTCTTAACAATGGCTTCCTCAATCACCTCATCTTTCCACACCTGGTAACACCCATATAACTTTTTCTTATTATCTTACTGCACCTGCTTTAGTTTTTCTTTTTCATTTCTGATATGAAACCTGCGTTTTCCATTTCTCGCTTTTTGGGTTTATTTATTTTCGAATAAATATGAAAATTAATAATAATAATAAAAAAAATGAATCCTCAAAGGAATAGCCTTTAATTTGTGTAATGTAGGTAGTAGATTTAAGCTATGTTACTCTGCACCTTAATGTTTTATTCCAATTGGCTTTACTATGATTTTACTATCATATTTGCTTAGAAATTTAACTATGTTTTTGTTATTCTAGTTTTAAATATGAAGAATTTATCTGGCTTTAACAAAACAGTATAATTACATTATTTGTAAGTGTCAGTGGAAAAGTTGTTACTGTTGTTTTTATCGTTATCCCAAATATTTTGATTTCTGTAACATGTGCTATTGTTCCTACTTACAAATTATATTCTGAATACATTGGCTGCTAAAAGTGATACTTCACAAAAATTTAAATTCAAAAGAAGAATCTGTGCGATAGCTTGGAATTTGAATTTATGTGAAGTTAACACTAACGGTCCGTTTGGTTGAGAGTATGGGAAACATATGATTCATGACTAGGAATGAAAATGGGAAAGAGAGTAGGAACGGAAATGAATCAATTATGAGTGAAAAACAAAATGAATAAAAAAAATTAGTAATTTATTTATTTATTTCTGTGTTGGAATTGCGATTTAATAGCCATTCTACTGTTTCTATTGGAATATCATTCCAATACTTTATAATGAAACCAAATAAAGGAATGGAATCAAAATGATTTCCTTTTCATTCTATTGGCCCCAACCAAACATACCTTAAATTAAGCCTGAAATACTTGTTGGTTTCTTGCTTAATTGCGTGTGCTTTTATAAGATGTTTTGAAGTAATCAATGCTTTTATTACTATTTTATCAGCAATGAAGGAGTCAAGTGTTTGATTTTCATGTAGTAGTTAACTCATTGTTTCCAAATCATGATGGTAAACTTGACCAAGTTGCATTTTTTTATTGAGGTGCAAAGAGACTCTTTAGTATTTCTTCAAAATTCTAAATGTCTTTTCTTGAGACAATTTCATATCAGAAGCTTATTCATAGTCCGTTGAATGTTCAGATTTTGCATTGACGTAGTTGTGGAATTATTTTTATAGTAAACTTGAAAATGTTGAGGAAGAAGTTCTGAAATTTTATGAAAAAACATTTCCTTCTGTTTCAGCAATTTGCAATCTGTATTTTTGGGAGAGAGAAGTGGATTATCTGTTTCTAGTGTTCCTGTAAACCGCGTTGGGTTTTTGAAGAAGACGATAGAATGTAAAGAATCACGAATAGGGAAGCAACCAATTGAAGTGCCAAAAAATGTGACCATCACATTGGAAGGTCAAGATTTAAAAGTAAAGGGCCCTCTGGGGGAACTCGCACTAAATTACCCTCGTGAAGTGAAGGTTGAGAGAGAGGAAGATGGGATTCTTAGGGTCAGAAAAGCAGTAGAGACTAGAAGAGCAAATCAGATGCATGGACTTTTCAGGTGAGCTCTCCATTCTCTGCTACCTTATACCTTAACTACTTACTAGTTTTCCTTGGATATGTTTTGAATGGAATTTATGGTGCACAATGATTATGATGATTCGATCGGTTGATCAATTTATTATAATTTTTGTATGGACTATAGTACAGTTTGTAGTTAATTCTTTTGTTTTCACAAGTAGAAATATTTTCATTCATATATGTCATTCTTCTTTCTACGAAAAAGAATGTCATTCTTCACTTTTCGTTTCTTTTCTTATTTTGTTAACTTGGACAACAGCCATAGGTGATAGAACCTTGTTTGTGGTAATTCAACAGAATCAACACCAGTATCCTTCTCAATCCATCTCAAATTAATTATTTGTAATTCTCAAACTTATCTTCAGCTAGGAAAAATGCTACTTTTAATCAACCAGTTGGTTATATGATAAGCGAAAGCCACATGAAACTGACAGACATAATACATAAAATATCCAACCTGAGTGAAGAGTTGTGTTGCATGCTATTTCTTTGATGAAAAATAACGTTTCTGTGTAGAAATTTGTCTTTTAACAACTTGCTAGCCCCATTTTTAAGATATCGTAGAAAGGATTAAATTCTCTATGCAAATCCTGCTAGATATTAGCTTTTTTCTTATGCTTGTTTTACTATAAAGAATTTTTTTTCATTATTATTCTCTGATACACAAAATTCTAGAGGTATGGCATTGAATCCTAATTTTCCATTAAGGTAGTTCATTGCATAAACCATTTTGTAGTAAATAAAGGGTAGTGTCATTTGATACACAGGCATTATACTTCACTTAATACATTGTGATGCTTCTTTATATTAGTTGGCTCTTACATGTACATTTCATCTTGGTTAGAACACTTACGGACAACATGGTAGTTGGAGTATCAAAAGGATTTGAGAAGAGACTTCAACTAGTCGGTGTTGGATATCGTGCAATGTTGGAAGGGAAAGACTTGGTATTAAGTCTTGGCTTCTCCCATCCAGTAAGAATGACAGTTCCTGATGGCATACAAGTGAAGGTAGAAGACAATACCAGAATTGTTGTCGGTGGATATGACAAGAGTGCCATTGGCCAGTTTGCTGCTTCCATCAGAAAATGGAGACCCCCAGAGCCATATAAAGGTAAGGGTGTTAAGTATGCCGATGAGATCATTAGAAGAAAGGAAGGAAAAGCAGGAAAGAAGAAGTAAGAGGCGCTCCACTTTTATATTTCTTTTTGTTTTTTTCGTTAATCTTTTTGCTTCTTGTTAGTGTACATCAGCGGAACAGTATGTACTAACATTAATGTTAAAAAAAATAATTTGTCTAGTTGATTTATTCTTCAATTTTCTACGAGCTAATTATTTAGTTCCAAATTGGAGCATGGTATGGTGATATTATTCATTTGTGGTAACTGAATCAAGAGATGATGAAAAGTCAAAAAGGACAATCTATAAAAATGTTTTGCTACGTTTTCTTCCTTTTCGTACAAGCCTTTCCAAGCAACAAGACTGTCCTAGATAGAAAAAGCTAAGAATATAGTGATCGAAACCTTTATATCAAGCCAACAATAGTAGAATTCTATTATCAACAACTTCATACTTCTCAGCTGGGCACAACATTTTGTCTAACTACAATTTCCATATATCGTTCCAGTCTAATAATATGCAATAAATGCTCAGAGCAGAGCATTTGACAACAGGGCTAAGCATGGTTCAGAAAGCATTTACAAAGAAAGAAAGAAAAAAAAAAAGATAAGAGAACAATGATGTCGCCACATTTCTTTACTAATACCTAAATGTAGGCAAACGACAGTGAACCTTCCACAACGTCACTCCAATTCATGCTAATTATTGAGTTCATAAAGCCTCTACCTGTTTGTCTGCAAGAAAATTGCATCAAGCAATAAATATTAAGCCAACAATTGAAGTATCTTCTATGAATCAATTATTAGTACAGAATTTCTAAGTAGAATTCGGTTTTGTTTTTAGCATTCTATACAATGTAATTACCTGAAAAAGTAATAACTAAGAACTATCGTTCTCTCCCGATTCTTCGTGGACATATGAGATCGATTTCTCAGATTCTTCAGTCTTTTCGTCCTCACCATTATCACTCTGATAATTTGAACACAAAACGGCGATAGAATAAGGATCAGAAATAGCACATTTTAACTTATTAATTGATCTATATGAATGAATATAGATAGAAACTTTGGAATCTGTATGTTAAGTAGTGAAGAGTAGGAAAATTTTACAAGCTTGATCTTATATGCTTCCACAGCTTTCTCATACTCTACTTTCCTCTTCAGAGCCATTTCAACGTACGGACACTTCTCCTAAAATAAAACGATCAATGCAATATGATTTTGTGATTTTTTAGTCACGGTATCTCTAAAATACATAGCTGACATTATATACAAACTGCTATCAAGATTGTCCGTTAACTCTATCAATAAACTTTAAGGCAGAATACCTTACGCATTAATCTCAACCAAATCTTATGAACAAATTGCTAATAATCTAAGAGAATAGAAGAAATCTTACAGCAGTAGACATCAATTTCCACTTCTCACCGCCAGCTTTTCCTACCTGCAAATAAACATTTGATGAATGAATGAATAAATTAACTTCATCTACGGAAACATCGCTATATCTATACAAATATTTAATTCCGTTCTCAACTTTTCATTCGATTTCTTGCTCAAATTTTCGTCCATTTTCTTATATAAAATATAAAAATAAAAACGAAAAGAAAAAGTAAAGCTGAGTTGAGTCGGATCTTACTGCTGAGCAAGCCTTCACATCAGGATAGTTTTCTTTGTAAGACTTCCTGAACTCCTCCCTGTTACATACTCGATCAGAACACAAGGAAACGAAAGGATGAAAAAGCATTTCCACACAACTCACTTAATCGAAAAAGCAGAATCTAAAGAGAGAAAATTACATGAAAATGAAGAAGGCACCGGCGGGACGCTTCGGAGCATCAGAGTTCTTCTTGCTTGCCTTCTTCTCCTTCACTGCGTTCCGTTTATTCAGCATCCTTCAAAATTCAAAACAGAAACAAAAGCCGTAACAATTTAAAAATCACGCACGGACCAGAAACTCTTCAATCCAACAAAAGCTAGGCTACATCAGATTAAACGATCCGAGAGAGAAACATAAACGCAGCAAAAGCAAAACAGAGAGCTGAGAGAAAGGACGATTGTGAAAGTAAAAGGCAGAGGAAGCTTAAGAGTTTACGCAGTGTCAGGCTTCTTGTGAGCAATTGCAGCTGATTTGGGACCTCTCATGCTGGCTATTCCTGATTTCTGATCTAAAAATGGCAGAGAGAGAGAGAGAGAGAGAGAGAGAGAGAGAGAGAGAGAGAGAGAGAGAGAATTGAAAAAGAAGTTGTTGTGAAATGGGAGGGAAGAATGAAGCTTATATATAGAGAGAATTCGAAACCGAACGAAATGGAAATTGCGTCGAAATTCTTTTGGTATTTTTCTTTTTTAAATTTTGGCGGGAAATTACTGATTAGATGTCGAACAGAGTTAGTTACGGGAGAGTGTTATTTTCTCATCCCCTCAGACTCATCAGAGTACGTGTTGTTTGTAGGCCTGTGTGAAATTACCGTTCCCTTACATCAATAATTTACTCCACTCCAAGAAGTTGCACGTGAAGATTACTCGCGAGTATAAACCGCCAGATTAATAAAGATTTCATCAACTCAACGAAAAGTACTTCTCGACTCTTTAACGATAATTTCATTGCATGATAACACGAGTTTCATTCATTAATATGCAATAACAGGCTTTTCAACATTTAATACTAGTGTCTCATGCACGTAAGAAAAATATTGACCATGAAACGACGTCGATCGTGCCATCAATGGATCTCTCCACTGCAAATTATATCGCAATTGCCTATTGGATTGTGGTTATGAAAAATAGGAAAATATTAATGTGAAATTTTGATCACAAATTGTATGTTTTTGGTAATAATTATTTAGTGTTTTTATAGCTTAAATTAGATTAGTGAACATATATTTAAACTATAGAGAGATTTGGAGAGCTTGCAAACATGAGAGGCCATGTTGAGTCGACAAACCCTTGAGGTTGGTCATAAATTGACAATCTGGGTTAAGTCTATAAAAACATACAATTCAAGAGAAGTACAAGCCTATTAGAACACAAGTAGAAAAAGAGTATAATAAGCCCATTATTTCTGTTCAATCTGATTAGGGGTGAAATTCAAGCTCTAAAAGCCTATCTTATATCACTCATCGTGTTTCCTGTCCAGCTACTCACCAACAAAATGGTGTAGCTGAAAGGAAACACGACACCTAATTGAGTCTGCTTTAACTTTACTTGCTCAGGCTTCAATGCCTCTATCCTATTGGGATGAGGTTGTTTGAGCCTCCTGCTATATAATAAACAGGCTTCCAACTCCTGTGATTGCCAATGATACCCCTCTTCATAAACTCTTTAACAAATAGCCTGATTACTCCACTTTAAAAGTCTTCGAATGTGCTTGTTTTCCAAATACCAGGCCTTATAATAAACACAAATTAGAATTCAACTCTGAAAAGTGCACATTTCTTGGCTACAGTTTGAAACAGAAAGGCTATAAATGTCTTGGAATTTCTGGTAGAATATATATTTCAAGGGGATGAATTGTTTGATGAATTTACTTTTCCCTTTGAACTGTTTCCACTAACCAATTTGTCCCTTGTCATTGTGCTTCTGCTGAAACTTCCTCTCTCATTCCCAATACTGGCCAAGCCACATCTGAGACCACCAACTCCTCTGAAAAAATATCAACTACTCACTCATCTTCCTCCTCAACTGATGCATCCAGTGCCTCCTCCAATAGCATCAGGTGCATCATCATTTGGCTGTCACAGCCCAGTCCCACAACAGCCTAGTGCTCATGATACATCAGCTCCTTCAACTGAAATAACTACTTCATTAGCTAATATTATTGTTGTCCCACTTCAAGCTCATGTCAACAATCATCACATGGTTAGAAGAGCTAAGGTTTGTATACTTATAAACCAAAAAGTGTTTATGGTCTCCAAGGAACCCCTAACACTTGTTGCTGCTCTTAAAGTCCCCTCACTGGAACAATGCAATGAATGGTGAAATCATTGCACTTAAGAGAAATAACACTTATGTTCTTGTGCCTTTTCCAGCTGGTAGAAAACCTATTGGGTACTAATGGGTTTATAGAGTTAAGGAGGAAAAAGATGGCTCTATCTTAAAATACAAAGTTAGGCTTGTTGCTAAAAGGTTTCTTGCAGCAGTATGGATATGATTTTACTGAAACCTTTAGCCCAGACATCAAGCCAACAACAATAAAAGTCATATTGACAATTGCTTTATCAAAAAATGGTAAATAAGGCAATTAGATGTCAACAATACCTTTCTAAATGGTGATTTAATTAACTGAGGAAGTATTCATGACTAAACCTAGCTCCTAGTTTTGTGGATAAAAATCTACCTATGATTGTCAACTTAAAAAGGCATTATATGGTCTAAAGCAAGCTCTCAGGGCCTAGTTTGGGAAACTAAGAATTACCCTTAAAAGTTTTGGTTTTGTCTCTGCCAAATCTGATTAGTCTCTTTCCTTAGGATTACTTCATCTCATACAACCTTTATCTTGGTTTATGTAGATGATATAATCATCACTGGCAGCTCTTCTACTGAGGTTTCTCTCATTATCACCAATCTAAGTGCCTTATTTTCCCTCAAAGATCTTGGACCCTAGACTATTTCATTGGCATACAAGTGAAACATTTGGATGATGGACTTATCTCTATCAAAGAAAATATATTATGGATCTCTTTTGTCGAGCAAAGATAGAATTGGCCAAGTCACTTCCAAATCCTATGATTGGAAAAATTGTCAAGCTTTGGAAGTGACTCTGTTGCTAATCCACATCGTTATAGGAGTATTGTAGGTGCTCTACAATATCATGTCATAACAAGACTTGAGATTTCTTATGCAGTGAACAAATTCTCTCAGTTCATGCACAACCCTCTTGAGTCTCACCTTAAAGTTGTCAAAAAAAATTTGAGATATCTCAAGGGCACACTTGATCATGGACTACATCTCAAGCCTTGTTCTTCTTTAACATTGACAAGCTTTTGTGATGCTGATTGGGCCTCGGACCCAGATGATCGAAGGTCAACCTCAGGCTTCTGTGTGTTCCTTGGCTTGAATTTGGTCTCCTGGAGTTCTAAGAAGCAAAAATATGTTTCCAGATCGAGCACTGAAGTTGAGTATCGTAGTCTTGTACTGAAATCATTTGGCTACAATCTTTGCTCGCTAAAGTTGGACTTTCTCAACAACCTATCCCTACAATCTGGTGTGACAATCAAAGCACTATTTTGATGTCACCCAATCCAGTTCTTCACAATAGAACCA
Organism: Cannabis sativa; assembly: GCF_029168945.1. Lineage (NCBI taxonomy): Eukaryota > Viridiplantae > Streptophyta > Magnoliopsida > Rosales > Cannabaceae > Cannabis > Cannabis sativa. The sequence continues at coordinate 40,932,256 of NC_083608.1, read as the reverse complement.
TGCACATAAAGCTTGACTTGTATTTTATTCAAGAAAGGATTCTCCATAACCAACCTCTTGTCAAACATACTCTAGCTCAAGACCAAGTTGCAGATATTCTTACTAAAGCTTTGTCTACACCTCGATTTCAACTGCTTTGATCCAAACTGAGTTTGGTCTCTTTGTCCCAACTCAGATTATGGGGGGTGTTAGTTAAGCTTACTGTACATGTTAGTTAGGATTTCGTTATCTTTGTACAGTTGTATTTATCGATAGCTTTTGTTAATTTTAACTGATTGTACTCTGTAATGAGTTGTTGCTCCTTTCCATGTGTAATGAAATCATATTTTTATCATTTCTCTCTTCATTCTGAACAACTTTTTTTAACAGTTATAAACCATCATTTAAAGTGACGTTTCTCGCTAGTTACTATCTGACAAAGGTCTTTCCAATGGTTATAAACAGACATTTAAAAAGATTTTTTCTAACATGTAAACTGTTATTTGATCAACTTTTTCTAACAGTTGTAAACCGTAGTGACTTTTTCCAACAATTATAATCATCATTCAAAGTCTCGCATTATTTTTATACCCACATTGTCAATGATTTTAGGAACCGATTGGAAATATTATAAAAGGTAGCTATAAACTGATGAGAAAAGTTAATTTTGTAGTAGGCTGCATCGGACATGAAATCGACTCATCGACATCCCTTCAACACCATTGGCTATCAGAATATTTTTCATTTGCATTCTCCACACAAGATAATTTGTATCATCAAGCTTGGCTGAGAGTGTTTGGCTAACAGAGGGAAGCTAGGGCTAATTTATAACAAAAATGGTTTTTCTCGACGTTTTTAAACAGTCGTTTAAAGTATTTCTGTCAGTTTCTATAACCGTTGCCTATACGACCGTCGTAAAACGGGAAAAATAGGCAACAATTAAAATTCGTCGCTAATGTGGACTTCCCGACGGTTTAAAATTGTCGCCTAAAATAGGGTGTAGGCGACGGTTTTAAATCGTGTCCTATACTATAGGCAACGGTTTTAAACCATCGGGAATGTAAAAAAAAATACACATTTTTCTGCCGTTAATGGCAGAAAAATCTGTATTTTCCTCTATTTTTTTCCTGCATTAGTTTTATAATTTTACCTAAATTAAAGTAAAATAACTATTTAATTTTATTACAATAACAATTAATTTTAAAACACATTAAATTTATACAATAATAAATAAATATATATAATTAATAATAAAGTATATAAACAAATAAATGTATTTATACTGAGCTCAGAGAAAGAGAAAGAGAGAGAAGGAGACAGACGGGAGGTGGTGGTGGTCCGACGTATGAGACGGAGATGAGAGGGACACCGACGGGAGGTGGTGGTGGTCTGACATATGCGACGGAGAGGAGAGCGAGACCGATAGGAGGAGGGGTGGGTGGAGATCGATGGACGAGAGAGACGAGATGAAAGAGAGATCGAGAGAGGGAGGAAGACGGCGAGAGAGGAGGGCGATGGTGCGGATGCGTGGGTGGAGTTTTGAATAGTTAAGATTTTCATTTTAGGGTGTGAAATAGGTGGGCATGTGAGAAATAGAAATGAAATAGGTAGGCACGTGAGAAATGTGGCAAGAAGTAAGTAACAATTTTTTATTGGGCTCTTATACCTGACAGTTTAAAACTGTCGTCTATATTATAAGCGACGGTTTTAAACCGTCGCCTATAAGGGCCCCATAAATTTTACGAATTCTAATTAAAACCGTCGCCTATTTTTGTAATCACTATTATAAACCGTCGGGAATAATAATTTTTCCTGACGGTTTTAAGCAGTTACTTAATTTTTTCAGCGACGGTTAATGCGTTTTTAGGACCGTCGCGAAGTCTGACTTTTGTAGTAGGGAAGGTTTTGATGAGCATTTGGTAAAGGTAAATTTTTTGGGTTTGTTGTTGGTATAGCTGGGTATTGCTTGGTAAGTGTTGATGCCATTAGAGCCGGTTATGGCTCTCACACTTATGTTAGAGAAAAATTGTAAAAATTGTATATTATATTCCGTGAATTATAATGTCAACATATATGAGATATATATTACCAAAAGGAAAACGAACAACACATATCCAAAGCAAAAGAGAAAGAACTCAATCGAATAAATGGGAAAAGTAATACAAATATAATTTGTAAATTATTATGGCTTAAGTACCTTTTCAAAAAAAAAAAAAATTAATAATATGGCTTAACAATTGAGTTTTTTTTCTTCTAAAATGCTAAATAGTTAATTAATTATATGGTGATAATCATCATTCAGTCATGTGTTCAAAATCTGTTTCTTATTGGTCTGGTCATCCCATTTGTTCAACCTCTTGAGCGATTCTTCTACCTGATGACCAAAATCAATAATATTTCAGATTAATTAATTATCTCATTTTATTTCATTTCTTTTAATAATTAGTCAATTTATATTTATATGAATAATGACAATAATTGTTCTCCAAAAAAAAAAAAAAAGAAAAAAAGAAAAAGAAGAGAGAATAATGACAATAATTTCAAACCACAAATACTAGCGCTATATAGTTATTACCTCTTTGGTCCAGTCCGTCCGAAACGTTATCCACAAAAGTATCAATGTTTGAAGAACAGTTCCTCCAATCATTCCTAGCCATATTCCCTAGAAATATACATCAGATAGACTAAATAAATTATATTTAAATAAAAAAAAAATCAAAACATTAAAACATATTAATTTAACAATAATAACAATAAATAATTCTTATTAAAAGAAGAGTGAGAAAGAAAAGTGGGCACATATGAAGAGTGAGGGAGAAAAGTGGGCACATGTTAGATACAATTTGATATAATATGGTAATAAAATTATTTTTGAGTTAAATATAATATTTGTATATATATATATATGATAATTTGAAATAAACTATTAATAAGATATAATTATTTTTAATAAATTTATAATTAATTATAATTTAAAATTTATTCTTATTTATAATCAACTTAAATGAGATTTAATAATTTTATAATAAATTAAAAATTATTCTTGAATTAAATATTCTTACATACTATAAAATATTTTTTTAATGGTATCAATATATTACTCATTTGGCTATTAAAAAATTGCATCTATATATACATAAATATATATTTATATCAATTTTAGAAGTATTAACTAATGATGGATAATAAATGATAAATTTAAGATTTTATGTTTAATTTATTTAATTAAAAAAATATTAAAAAATATTTATATCAAAATGTATATATGGAAAATATTTAAGTTAAACTTAATTTTTTTTCTGTTTAATAATATTTTTTTTTCTGTCAGCAACAATTAAAAATAAGAGAATTTTTTTGATTAAATAAAAATGTTAAGCATAAAAAGTGGAATGTTAAAAAATAATCGAGCATGAGTAGTAATAGTATAAATACGTACCTTAGCACCCAGGTTGAAGTAAAATCCTAAAAGCACGCCTAAAGGGATTCCAACCACGTAGTAACTGCCTACATTTATATATGCAACTAAAGTTTGCCATCCGCACCCAACAGCAACCCCTATTGGGATCCATATATATAATGATCAAGTACAACACTCACACATTAATTAATTATTTATATTATAAATAAATAAATAAATTATAATTGGGGGTTGATGTTGATGTGTGTATTAATTGTTTGTACCTGATAAAACGGGTTGAACCCCATTGAGGAGAAGAGTGAGGGAAAGAAGTGGGCAGAGATCAGATACAGCAGCGGCAACGGTTTCACCATCTGTAAAGGCGTAGCTAATGACGTCGCGTAAGGCAAGCACAACTATTGCCGCAATCACTGAGATCACGAATGAGATCACTGTCACCACTATAACTGAAAACGCTGCTGATTTTGGATTCCCTCCTCCCAGCTCGTTACTCACTCTCACACTGCATATAATAAATGAATTAATTGTGCCATTTACCATTATTTACTTAATTCAAAAATTAATTGTACATATAAATATAATATGATGTTAGTATAGCAAAAGTAAAAGATATACCTTGCTGCTGCATTGAACCCGACTGAGATCATGAATACCCATCCGGAAATAGTTGTGCTGCATGCAATATTTACCATCTCAATATTCTTTATTAATATCACTATTTTTTTTTTTTTTTGGGAAGGGGAATTCGAACTTGAAAGGAGAAGTGTAAAACATATGACCACTATTAATATCACCGATCAAATAATGGTAAACGAAGCTAAGAAAGAAATATTTATAAAAAGTTTATTAATTATTTAGGTACACCTCATTTATATATTTTAAAAATCACAAATTAGATTGCGTCATAATATTTAATTTTTTGTCCGTTTCTAAATTGATCACGTAAAATTTATTACACTTTGGATTTTATTTGGTCAACATGTTATATTATATTATATTAATATTATTTAATACAATATTATTTTTGATATTCAATTGTATTAGCAAGTTATGTAAAATTATATTATTTTTAAAATAAACTCAACCCCAACCCCAATCTCAGTCTCATTTCTAGATTTTGACCTTCGAGTTGTGTTGGAGTTCGGGGATCAAGTTCCAAGTTTATTTTTCAGGTCGGAGTTAGAATCTTTTCTAAATATTTTAATACAAGCTAATACATATTATTTGTTATGTATTAAATAATACAATTTACATTGTATTAAATTTATCTTCATAATAATTAATACAATACAAAATATTAACAAAACGTATTGTTACTTGTTATTTAATAAAATATGATCCTTATTATACATATCAAACAAGTTTTTTATTTGATATTTTTTTTAGAAAAATTACATGACCAAAATTTAAAAAAAAAAAATTACAAAACTACTTCAATGGGGATAAATTTTTATTTTAACACTTTGAACTTTTTTATTTATAAAAATACTTCTTTACTAAAAATAATGCTGTTTTTCATAATTTATTTATAATTAGATTATAATTATCATTTAATTATTTTTTTGATTTTTTTTATAATTTATTATTATAGTTAATTTATAATTATTTTAGCGTTGATATTTTGTTGTGCTTCAATTATTTTTTACTTTTTTATTAAAATAAGTATATTTTTTTAATTTTATAATTATATTTTTTTATAAATGCAAAACTTTAGAAAAGTTGTATTTATATATTCTTTTATAAAGAATTATTAAATTTATATATTGATGATATGACATCGACACTTGGACACCTTATATTAATACCTCGTATAGCTATAGACAAAGAAATAAGAAAAATATCTAGTGATCAACCCCCTTCGTATGGGAAATTTAAGTTTTTATACTTACAAATATCTAATATTTTTCTCTTAAAAACACATAACATAAAATATTTGTGGGATATGACATATTTTACGATATCCTTAAAATACCCCCATTTACATTATCCCCTATCCCCTCTCTTCTTCTCTCTTTCATCGGACCCGTCGGACCCAAAAATTTTTTTACCCAACACATGCATCGGACCCCAATTGGGGTCCCCTCAGACCCGTCGGACCCAAAAGTTTTTCCAGCACATGCATCGGACCCAAAAACAGAATTTTTTTGCACATGCATCGGACCCCATCGGGCCATCGTCTTCCCCAAACTGCGATTTCTCCAAATCGCAGATCTGAACTTTGGACATTGTTGGGCACCGTTCGGGTCTCCTCCGTGACGCGGTGATGAGGGTCGGAATGGTGGGTGTGGATCTCGGTCGGAGTGGTCAGTTGGAGTGGGTTTGTGTGGAGGGTTGTGCGATGTGGGTTCGAGTGAAGGGAAAGAGTCAGAGAGAGTTTGAGGGAAGGAGAGAGAAAGGGTTTGAGTTTTTGAGAGGGGTATTTTTAGAGTTTTAAAAAAGTGGTCATATGTTTTCAATGTTGAAAAATATTAGTTTAGGCATAAAATATTAAAGTATTTTTTGCATATTTTTTCAAATTTCTCCATTCATATTTCACTAAATTATATTCCACATATTTTATTTTAAAATAAAAATACATAAATTACACAAGTTATATACAAGATGCCACTTTTAAATAATGCAATATTATTAGTGTTTTATAATAATATTTTCTTAAAAAAATAATAATTACTAATTAGAGCTCAAGAATGTAAATGGAGCGAGTCGCCCCGACTCACTCTCTCCGTTCAATTAGACTCATTAAGTTTTATGAACCGGAGAGGCCGGGTCCATCCCAATTACACTAAGTTGGGTCTGACCCAACCCGATCTGATTTTTTTTAAGCTAATATTTTTTATAAAAAATAGTCCAATTGTAATCATTTTCATGAAACTACAATCCAAGTATATGTATTTTGAAAAGAAAAAAGATATCATTTTCTAGTCAAAAGTACTCCATTATCGACAAAGAAATTGTTTATGTATATAACTATATAAACATTATTGTTATTAATAATATTATTATGAAGAAGAACTGAGTGGAAAAGTTGTAGAAGAGGATAGACCTAATTTTTTTCTTTTTTATTTAATATCTAAAATGGGGCGGGTGTAGGCCACGTCTCAAAAGAAAAAAAAAAGAACCAAGGTAGTTCGGCCCCGACTTATAGAAAAAGTAGCGGGGCGGGGCAAAGACCCAAATAACGACCCAGAAAATAGCCCCATTTTGTTGCCGTTACTTATAAAGCTATATATACACGTGGATCTATAAATTCATTTAATTTTGAGAATAATGTACACACTTAAATTGTACATTTATTACATGATGTGTATTCGATAACCATATATTTTTAAGTAAGATTACATCATTTAAAGTTGTATGATTACAATTAAATACACATCATCATATATAAAAAGTGTGTGTAATTTGAAATTGTTTCATCATTTTCCTAATAAATAACTTCCCTAGTTTACTTTAATTTAGCTATAAGTATCATTTGTAATATTTTTATTTTTTAAAATTTTAATATATTTAATTTTTAATTTTTTAATCACAAAAATAAGAGTAGAATTTTTGTTTTTTAAAAATAAAAATATGCACAATCACTTTTGTTTTTAATTTAAAAATAGAAAATAAAAATGTGTATTTTGAAAAGTTTATTTTTATTTTTATTTATTTTTTATTTTATTTAAATCGGGTCTCTAGGTCCAAGTTTAGATCTGGATCCGGGTTGGGGTCGGGTTCAGCACAACCCCAGGGTTAGGATTGGGTTTGGGACCTTTGGGTATAAGTTCGGGTCTGATCGAAGTCCAAAATATTAATTAAGAAAAAAAAATTACTTAAAAATGATTTTTTTTTTAATTTTTAAAATTTTAATTCACAATTAAAAAAATATAAAATATAAAGCATATTTTAGAAGATATTTTTACTTTTTTAAATGTAAAAATAAAAAATTAATTAAAACAATATTACCTGTATATCATTTCTATAGTTAGAAATATAAATAAAGAATCGTTGTTTATTAAACATCATTATTTTGTCTTTTTTTTTCTTCTTCCCTGATTATTCAAATATTTTGTCCTTTACTTTCTCAGTAGGTTGATTTTCTCATGTGGAGCTTTCTCAATTATTAAGAGTCCGGGCAAAAAGTGGGAACTTAATAAGAAAAAAAACAAGGAATCTGAATATAAGTATAATTTATCTAAAATAAAAATAATAATAATAAAAATAGTGAGACAAGAGCTTTTTATTATTATTATTATTACTTTGCTCTTTTAATCCCAGAGCTTTTATTCCCTAATTAAATTATACCATTTTGACGCAGAATTTGAAATTGTCAGAATTTGGTATCCAAGGTTTTTTTTTTTTTTTAAGCATTTTATATATTACTTATAATTTGGAATTAGAACATCTCCATCACACTCACCCTTAGCCTCGAGTAGTTTTTGGTATCAAAGGTTAAATTTTATGCTTTGAAGATTTAAATATTCCCTTGGGATAATAGTTTTTCTGTCCTATATATATTTATACTTTGTTGTTCAAAAACGATTTCATAAATCCTAAATAATAGATCAAATATAGGGAGATTAATTATGAGTAGTAATAATGAATGAGACGACTAAAATTAATAACAATAACTTGGGGATCCTTATAGAAGAATGAGATAATCAAAAAAAGTTGAGAGAGAGTAAATTACCAAATGGAAAGTGAATCGAGAGCCAACTCTGGATTCTCAAGCAGGCCAGCAAGAAGAACCAAAATCTGAAAATACCAGGTTTCCAGGCAAAGCATAACGGCAGAAGCGGCCGAGAGCTTGAAAAATTTCGGCAACCCGGAAAACGCTTCCCAACTAAACCCGGCCCAAGTCTCCTTACACCGCTCGCTCTTCACAATATAAATGAACTGGGCCACCACAATAATCCACCAAGAGAAGCTCAGAACCAAAGAAGCGCCCAATAAGCCCATCCCAATCTTGTACACAGCCACCCAACTGAGTACTACGTGGACCACCAGCGTGGCTGCCGAGATGTACGCACTCGGCGCCACGATGCTCTGCGCCTGCAGAAATTTCTGAATCGGGAAGTTTACAGCGTAAGCGAATATTTGAGGAATAAGGCCGTAGATGAACAGAGCAGCCGCCGATGCGATTCTCTCCGACTCCCCGAGGAAAACCAGGAAAGGCTTCGAGAAAATATATACGAACGTGAGAAGTATTCCAGTGAGGGTGAGGAGTATGGTTGATCTCTGTAGATACACTCCCAGCATTCCGTACTTTTGTGCTCCGAAGGCTTGTCCACATAATGTCTCAACTGCGCTTCCCATTCCCAACTACTCCAATCATAACAATAAATATTAATTTTTTTTTAAAAGAATAGAAAAATGAAAATCTATTCACGAAGAAATTACCATAAGGCCGTAGGCGAAGATTTGAACGCCGTTGTTGCCAAGAGAGGAGGCGGCGAGTTCGAGGTTTCCGAGGTGGCCGGAGATGATTTGAGTGGACATGGACATAAGATAGTTGATCATGTAGACGATCACGGCTGGGGCGGCGAGGAAGAAGAGTAGACGGAGCTCGATCTTTAAAGCAGGCCAAAAACGCTGAGCGAATGGTACGTTGGTGTTGGAGAGTATTGTTTCGAGTTGGCCGCTCGATTCGTGGTGGCCTTTTCCAAAGGACGACAGAATAATTTGCGGCGAAGAGGAGTGGTATTCATGATTAAGGAGGGGCTGTTGAAGCAGCGGTCGTCGATTATCGACGTCGTTTGCCGAAGAATCCATTAGGGAGTTGATTGGTAATTGGTTGAGGCTAGCTGAGACGTCCTACTCTTTCTCTCTTTGGTGCCTTTCCTATACATATATATATATATATATTTATAGAAGATAATATACGTATGCCACAAAAAATGTGTTGCACAGACCACATGGGTCGGATCAGATCCGACTAGCTATCAGAATTTTATAAATGTACGTATGAAAACGTAGACTTGATTGCTACATGGAGAAATGATAACCAAGAGAGTGTTCAAAGAGATTACTTGCACTTTGCAAATAAATATTTATTATTATCTATTAGTTATAGCATATATAGCAGATTCATTAATTAAAAACTATTTCCAAACAAAAATATAGTGATTTGAATAAGAGCATTGCAATTTTCAAAAAAATAAAAAATATAATAGCATTGCTATTGGACAACAGTAGCTCAACACTGTGGCGTTATATAATTGGTTAATGATATTCTTTAAAAGTTATATGAGAAATACTTAATTACACCAATAGCGGTGCACCATTAATGTCTTTTAGAAATTCTCTTTAAATAATATTAAATTGCTACGATCGACACATATATATATATATATACTAAGTTGATGTTACATGTAATGCACTTATATATAATTAATTTCTTTTTAATTAGGTGATGTTAAATGTGTATATTTAATTTTTTTTAATTAGATAATGTATTTTTTAAAAAAATAAAATAAAATATGTTTAAGATTTTAATTTTGAGAATTTTTTTTTTTTTTAGCTATTGAAATTTGAAATATTGCACAAGTACAATGCACATATGCTTAGTTTTATAAAAATATATGCTTAGTTTTATGAAAACGTAAAAATTATAAAATTACAAATAACAAAGAAATTAATTAATTGACGTAAAAATCACTACAACAAATTTAATTATTACCGGCGGAAGCATCCGCCGGTAATAAGTATCTAGGCCGCCGGTAATTATTAATACCGGCGGAATCCGCCGGTAATTATCCGCCGGTATTAATTGGTCGCTAAAAATGGTTATTACCGACGAAAGGGGGATTCCGCCGGTAATAATATTAATACCGGCGGATTAATAGCGGTGGGGTCCGCCGGTATTAATATTTTTAAATAATAAAAAAAAAAATATTATAATCATAAATACCGGCGGACCCATCCGCCGGTAATAATAATTTTAAATATTAAAAAAAAAATATTATTCTGATTATTTAATATAATTAAATTAATTATAATAATTATTTTATAAATAAATATATTAATTAAAAATAAAATATCAATATTAAGAAATTAAGCATTAAACATTAATTAAGAAATTAAGTATTAAAATTAATTTGTCCATTACAATAAAAAATATATTAGCTTAAATAAAATTAGAAATTGTCTTTAAATAAACTTTAAAACATAACACATAATTAAAAATAAACTAACTATCATTGTTCAAATCAGTAAACTCTAAAAATTCATCTGCATTTGCGCCAAGTCTTGAACCATCAATATTTTCACGGGATTGAGCCGGCGGGGCAGGGTAATAAGGTTGTCCAGTCTGCGGCGTAGGTAAGATCTCCACATATTGTCGAGGGTGCGGGCGAACCAAAATTGGTTGTTGCTGTTGTTGCTGACTCTGAGCACTGAAAAAGCCTCCATACATAGGCTGTTGTGGAGATCCTCCCATTTGACCATACACTGGTTGTTGCTGCAACAATGACCCAAATTGACCGTACACAGGGTATGGTTGTTGGGATGAGCCTCCAATATTACCAACCATAGGTTGTGTCTGAGATCCTCCAGCGGCTTCCGAAAAAAATATAGGAGGAGACTGTGAGGGAAGCCCGAACATGTAATGCAACTGAGGCGATTGTGAAGAGCCAGCAGACATGTTGGGAGAATGTTGTTGTTGTTGTTGAAAAAACTGGGGCTGCTGAGGCGATCGTGGTTGTTGTTGTTGTTGTTGTTGTTGTTGTTGTTGTTGTAAATAATTATAATTAAAATCGTAAAAAATATAATTTTTTCCTTTTATATTTATTTTAAAAGTAAATATTACACTAAAATTTTCATTTATTAAAATTTTTTTAATTATAAAAAAATATATTATTATTAAAAAAAACTACCAAATCTTATTTAATAATCTATGTAAAAAAGTTTTATGATATTTTATGCTATTATATGATATCTTATGACTTTTTATTAAGAAAAATTACATTATTATTTTATTATAACTTCCATAATTATTTATATATTATTATAATATTAAAATTCATTATTAATTACATTTTATATTGTTAACTTTTAAAGGAATATTATTTAAAAATATTTTACGACACTATTTTTTTAAAATAAAATTATTGTAAAAATCGTAAAATATATTTTTTGTTCTTTACATCAAAATATTTTTTTCCCTTTTGTATTTATTTTTAAAGAAAATATTACACTAAAATTTTTATTTATTAAATTTTTTATTTTAAAAAAATACATTATTATTTTTAATATTTATTTTTCACATATTTAAATGTTAAAATTTAATTATTTAATTATTAAAAATTTATTTCATAAAAACAAATTTTAACTTAATTAAAAAAAACTATCAAATCTTATTTATTTAATAATTTATGTAACAAACTTTATTTTTTTTTTATGTTTTATATTCATAAAAATAAATTATATTTATTTATATTTAAATCATAAATGTTAATAAATATTTTACTTATAAGTATCTTTTCTAATAATTTAAATTTATCCTAACTTTTTTAATACATTTTTTTAAAAATAATTAATTGTATATCAATTTTATATATATTTACAAGTTGTTTATTGTTCTAAAATATTAATGATATATAATTTTTTGAAAAAATTAAACACTAAACTCTATAAATTACATTTAATATTACATAATATATATATAACATTATATAACATTATATTAAATATACAGTATATACAATGTATATACAGTATATATACATTGTATATACAGTATATATACTGTGTATATACAGTATATACAGTGTATATACGGTACTGTATATATTGTATACACATTATATACCCTGCATATATTGTACACACAGTGTATAAACTAACAATATACACATTATACAATACACATTATACAATATACAATACACAGTATAAATACAAAATATATAAAACACATTATACAATATATACAAAACAAAAATTAAAATGACAGTAAATTATAAATCCTAAATCTCTACAAATATATAATATATAAGAGTATATATAAAATTTTCAAATATAACACATATATCATATTTTTACAGAAAAAAAAAATTATGAGATATATACAAAAATATAATAAAAACTAACCTCCAAATATTTAGAACTCCGATCAATCCCGGCGTTTTACTCAGAAATATACTCCCACCGATTATTAATCTCAAAACTTTGAAGATGAAAAAAAAAATTACATATTAAAAATTAAAAAAACAATATATAAAAATGATAAAGAACAACAACAAATACATTACCGTGCACTGATATTCGGCCACTGCAGTGGTGGTGGTGGACGGCTGACGCACGGGCGGTGCCGGAAAAAAGTTGAACGGAGAAGGTGGAAAATATGGGGCGGCTGTGTTTGAAGGAAGGGGAAGAGGTGAATGGGGGAGGTGGAAATGAAAAATGGGGAAAATGGGTTTCTGAAATGGGGAGGGGTTTATATAGACTTTTAATACCGGCGGGACCCGCCGGTATTAATTGGGTTCCGCCGGTATAAAACTAAACGGTCAGAATCCCCAATTAATACCGGCGGGACCCGCCGGTATTAATCCGCCGGCAATACTAATTTCAATTAAATGGGCGGCAAAATTCCCGCCCTCATTTTTCGAGGCGGGATTCCGCCGGTAATAAATGTTATCCGCCGGTAATAATATATTTATAATTAATTAATATATATTTTCGGTAAATGAATTTTATTTAATAACTATTACCGGCGGATTACTAAATCCGCCGGTAATACCTAGACTATTACCGGCGGTTCTATTCCGCCGGGAATAATACCGCCGGTATTAACCTAATTTGTTGTAGTGAATTATAAAATATGAAAACGTGAATTAATTAAGTGTAAATTGCGGCAAAATCCTTAATATTTTTACTTTGGTTGCACTTAATCCCAAAACTCAAATTTTGGCAGCAGAACCCCCAATACTCGTGTTCTGTTAGCAATTTAATATTTTCGTCTATATTAAGAACTGTTTATGTGTGCATCTACGTGGACACAGTGTACACATGGTAATTTTATTTGTCCACGTAAAAAATTATTTAAAAAAATTAAAAATTAAAAAAAAAATTAATTTGCAATTAAAATAAATTAAATAAAAAAATAATTTTTCTTTTTTTTTTTCCTTTCTTTCTTTTTCTTTTTCTTTCTGGTCTGTTCATCTCCTCTCTCTCTCTCTCTCTCTCTCTCTCTCTCTCTTTTAGATCCGATTTAGGGTTTTCAAAACCCTTGGGCAGCCACCACAGCACCTCGGCAGTTCTCCGACCACCCCCAAGCTCTCATGATCTCCTCTCTCTCTCTCTCTCTCTCTCTCTCTCTCTCAAACCTGATCTAGAGTTTTCAAAAACATTGGGCAGCCACCATCGAAGGTTCTTCGAAAACCCCCAAGCACCTCGAGGGTTCTCTCCCCCTCGGTGCTCTCGTAATTAAGTCCTCTCGTCTCCTCATTTCTCTTATCATATATTGCGGCAAAATGTTTCTTTTTTCCAGATCAAGGTGTGGAGAGGGAGGAAATTTTCAGATTTTCACCATCCTATTTTGGTTTAAGAAACTGTATTTTTGTGTTTTGTGATTTGCATTTGTTTTCTGTTTCAGGTGAGCTTTGATTGGGTTTATCGTGGTGGTGGTTTTGGTGAGGTGTTGTTGGTTTTGGTTAGGTGATGGTGGTTTCTAGGGGAGAGAAAGAGAGATTTAGGAGGGGGGGGGGGGAGAGAGAGAGAGAGAGAGAGAGAGAGAGAGAGAGAGAGAGAGCTAGCTGTGAATGAAAAAAAAAAACTGAAAAGAAAAAAAGAAAGGAAAAAAATTATTTCTTTATTTATAATTTTTTTTAATTTCAAATTATTTTTTTTTTAATTTTTATTTTTTTTTAAAATAATTTTTTACGTGGACCAATAAAATTTTGTCATGTGTACATTGTGTTCATGTAGATGCACACGTGGACAGTCCAATATGGCACTTAACACCTAAAATAGACGGAAATATTAAATTGCTAACAGAACACGAGTATTGGAGGTTTTACCGCCAAAGTTTGAGTTTTAGAAGTTAAGTGGAAGCAAAGTGAAACTATTAAGGGTTTTGCCGCAATTTACCCATTAATTAAATATTGTATGCTAAGCATATTAGATAAACTAGGTAATATTACCGCCATTTGTGTGGTGGTTTTAAATATTTATTTTCTTGATTTATTTTAGATATTTTATTTTTTTTATTACTTATTAATTATATTTTTTATTTATATTAGTTATTATTAATGAATAAATTATTTTTAAAATTTAAAATGATAAAATAAAAATTTAAATTTAAAATTTTAAAATATTTATTATGAAATCACTTAGATTTTTTTAATTGATATTTATAATGAAATTAAATTTATACATCATAAATATTTATAATAATATCTATTAAATTTAGTTAATTTAAATAATTTTTTGTTTTATCTATGTTAATTTACAAAAACAAACACATCAAATAAATAAAAAAAAAACTTTTTATTTAGTTGATTACCTCCTTGTGGTCTTGCTGGTAGAGTACCTTAAATCTTTGCCTCAGATCACAAGTTCGAGGATTGTAGAGGAAGAATAAAAATAAGTTAATTAAGATTTTTGCCTCCTAAACTTTGACATGTACCAAATCATGCCTTCTGAACTTTTAAGGTCGTTAAAAATATCTGGAAGGTTTGGTAAGATTTGGAGTTGATTTGGTTAGGTTTCGAATTTTTTGGGGTTTTCTGGTGTAAACTGGTTAATCGAATCAGCTGCTGGGTTCCCCAAATTTTTCGTGTTGTCGATTCGTTTTAGTTTCAGAGCTTTAGTTGGTTAATTCCCTGTTAGTTTAGGGTATAATTTCCATGTTAACTTTCAGTGGGTAGATTTTTGGTTTAAAACCTAAGTCCCTGGTTGTGATTTAGTGTGTCACTTATCCATGTTATGAACGATGTGATTTAGGGGCCTATAATTCGCCGAGCAGTTTTTCCAATCAGGTTGTCCGGCACACCTGAATTCAAAAATAAGGTAAGATTAGTATAATGTTATGCATACGTATTTTCATGTTTAGCATACATGTTGTGTATGCCTATTAGAGTAAATAGACAGGAGTATCAGTATACATAGAGTTGTACTGGATATTGATAAATGTATGTTTGGCTTAAATACTGATCAATGCTATCACATCAATATGGCTGGAGTATGACTGGCATATTGAGTATAGGCTGATATTATGGTCGATAGTATTGTCATATGAACGTTCGAGACTCAGTACCGTGTGGGACACAGGGATAGGGTTATGGTTGGGTGTGTAGGCGCCTGATTATAACCCAGAATATTGTTATGTTTTATGTTATGCTTTTCTTACTGAGTCTGTTAACTCACAGTTGCTATTTCCATGTGTAGGTAAGGGCAAGGCTAAGGCTGAGCAGCCGTGAGAGCGAGAAGATGGAGATTGTACATGTCGGGGCGGTTAGGCTTGGAGCGTACGATCTTTGGGGCATCAGGGCTTATTTTGTATAGTCGCTAGGCGACAGAATTTTGTGTATATACAGTGAAACTTTTGTAAATTCTTTTGTAAACAGGATCCCAGAATTTTATATGCATGTTATTTTTATATTTTTAATTAAATAAGCAAAATTTTTATTAATCACAATTTTTTATAACCTCGTTGATTAGCAACCACAAATCATGCTAACATGCCTAAAATAGCTAGGGTGTTACACACGGCATACCCACGGCGCACCCCAATCGACCCACGACGGACCCCAATCGACCCTATCGACAGCCCTCGACGCACGTACAACCAAAGTGAGACCCAACCCACAACCCACGGTGCACGGATCTGTAATTTTGGGGCAAGGTGGTTTGATGGGTTTAATGAATCTGTAAGGTTGCGAGGTAGGAGATGTAGTTTCGATGGGGAGTCCTATGTGGGGTCTGATGTAGGGTCCGATGGGGTGCGATGTGGGTTTGATGTGGGGTGTGACGGGGTCCGAGCCGTCAATTGCGAACTTATCCTTAATAGTACTTGGTGTGGGACTAGGATTGATACAAATATTCTTCTTTAACAAAGTCACAAACAATGAAGTAAATTCATCTGGGTTCTTCGCAAGTGTAGACAAAAAGAACCTTGCATGCATGTCATTTCTAATAACTTTAGGGCGATACATTGAGTCTTTCATGTACTTGTAATTTACTTCCAATTTCAAGTCATACTGCACTTTTTCAACATCGATTTCTTTGTACAAAAGATCAACCAAACCTGAGTAGCTTACATTCGTATCAATCTCAAACGTCAAATTTTTTGCCCGATTATAAATCCAATCTCGACCCTAAAGCTCAAATACCATTATACATAACAAACGCATTAACAGTTGAAGTCGTACATACATTTTAAAAAAAAAATACAATTACAAATTCAGAAAAAAAAAAATCTAACAGAAAAGTCTTAAAAGTGATAAATCCATAAACCATCGGGCCCAATCGTACCCAATCGGGCGTAACATCGGACTCATCAGTCCCTGTTAAGATAAAAGAGGACAATCAGGTAGGCATTGGGTCCCCCATCGGACCCTATCGGGCTGCCATCGGGCTCCCTATCGGGCCCAATCGGGCCATTCTATTTGGTATAGGGGTGTGCATAAATCATCCAATCCAATGAAAACCGACCGATCCAATTACAACCGACCGCCAAACATTGGATATCCAATTGTGATCGGATCGAATTGGATGTTATTTTTGAATATTCAATTGGATTGGATTGGATATTGGAAGAGGTGTCCAAAAATCTAATACATCTAACATCCAATCGAACTAATTAGTATTTTCATTTAGTTTGAATTAGTAATTAAATGTTATGTTGTTATACGTAAAATGTATATGTATATATAAGAATTAACATTAAAATTTTACTTTTTTTTTCTTGGATTGGATGTATCTAATCCAATCTAATACATACTGGACTTAAAATATTGGATGGATTTGATCCAATATAAAAAAATACTAGGTCTAAAATATTGAATAAATCCAAATTA
The DNA here is from genome assembly GCF_029168945.1 of Cannabis sativa. NCBI lineage: Eukaryota > Viridiplantae > Streptophyta > Magnoliopsida > Rosales > Cannabaceae > Cannabis > Cannabis sativa. The sequence goes on along the minus strand of NC_083608.1, from coordinate 40,914,859 downwards.
AACCAATAAATATATATGAAATACATCCAATAGATAGAACCGATCCAATCCAACATCCAATGGATGTTGGATCAATTGGATGACTAAAATTAATTGGATTGGATCGGATGGTAAAATCTAACATCTAATATATAATTGGATCAAATTTGGATAGGCCTAAAAATATTGGATGTGGTCTAATGAACACCCCTAATTTGGTATTATCCTATTGGGCCCCATCGGGACACCATCAAGCTTAATCGGGCCATCCTATTTAATATTATCCAATATAAAGGTATCAGGCCCCATCGGGCCCACTATCGGGCCTATCGGACCATCCTATTTGGTATTATCCCATATAAATCTATCGGGCCCCATCGGGCCCACCATCGAGCCTAATTGGGCCATCTTCTCTGACCTTAAAAACTGAAATTGCATCGGGCTAGTATCGGGCCCCATTGGACTAGACAAAAAAAATGCAAAAAAATCAAAACAAACCAGACAGCAACTATTTTACCACAAAATAACAGAAAAACAGCAAAAATCCACAGATTAATCATGAAAAGAATATTCTAAACTAAATATAAGAATAAAAAATAAAACAAATCACTTACCCGTAGATTTTTGCCGAAAATGGTCTGGTACTTGAAAAATAGAGTCTCACACTAAAGCCTCTAACTTCTACTACTTTGTAGTAGCTTGGAGAGTTTAATTTACAACTAAAAATAAAAATTTACTTTGAATTGTTAGAGAAGAGGAGAGAAAAGGGATGAGGTTGAGAGAAAGAGAGTGAAGAGAGAAGAGTGGAATAGATTATGTGTGTATAAGAGACATTTTGGTACTAAAATATTTGTATACCTATTTTTTTAATAGTAATAAATATTAATTTAGGAAATTAATTTAAGACTAATATAAGCATACAAAATCAAATTTCTCTTTCAATTTTGCTTTCTTTATTTGATGTAACAATTATGTAATATAATATACAACATAAGTAATTCTATTATAGTTCTATATTCTACAAATATTGAAGTCTCAATCGTCATCAAGTCAATTGTAATCGGCTGAGGCGGCTGATGTGAATTGATAATTGTTGATTATTATTTGTATGTAAGAAACCAACAAAGCACTATACGACACTGCTCACGTGAAGTAAGAAAAATCACACTTGCCTATTTCTCTCTAACTATTATATATATTTATTTTCACTCTCCACCTCAACCCAATAAATCATATACAATTTTGAAAATTTATGTAGTACACCTTTTAAATGGGTATTTGAATAGATTCTATGTCTCCTTCCAAAAAAAAAAAAAAGAATAGATTCTATGTCTATTTAGCATTTAAAAAAAGTTTTTGATCAATTTTTTTTTATAATCATATTTCTTACTGGTCTCTTTCTGGTGTGGACAGCAGCCAACTACATAATGCAGTATTTGGGGACTGGTTCTCGTCTCTAGCAGTGGCTCGAAGCTCATCAATCTTGGAAGAAATAGCAGCTATTGCTTGGTCACTGTGGAAGGTAGGAGTATTAATTGGATCATATTCAATGAATTTGGATTCAACCGATCTAATCCAATTATTTATTAGATATTGAATTTTGTTATCCGATCAAATCCAATCGAATTAATTCATCTGATCCGATCCGATCCAATTGATGTATTGAATTGGATCGGTTCCAACCATTAGATGCATTGACTGGTTTTTTATTAGATTAGATTGGATCCATCCAATTGATGTATTCTGTGGTACATTAGATGGATCTCAGGGTACATTAGATGGGTCTCAGGGTACGTTACCATTTTTTAACCCTAATTACCCCTAGATCAACTCCCAGCCCTCAAATCAAATAACTCCTCCATCTAACAGCGGTCGTACATCATAGAATACATTCCGTGAAGTACATCACGGGATAAAATCGTATCCCTAAATATATTATGGGTAACTTTCTTTCACAAAAAAATATATTATAGATAACCAGTAGTAGTACAGTGCCATTCCACTTCTACAAGTAAGTTTAAAATTTTTTAATCTCTATTATGTTATTATAGGTTTTATACTTAACAATACCAATTTTGTGGAGAAAAATAAAAACTGATTAGCCTATAGGATATTTAATTCAATTTTATGATATTAAACACTATAAAAAATAATTACTTTTAGTGATAATATTTTAGTCACAATACAAAATTTTTGTGACTAAATGTGACTTTTAGTCATAACAAAAAATTATTTTTGATTAAAATATAGTACTTAAATACAAATTGTCACTATTTTAGTTTTAATCAGAACAAGTATTGTGATTAAAAATACATTTAATCACAACAAATTGTGATTTTTATAACTAATACATTTAATCACAGACTTTTTAGTCACAACATAAGAATAATAATTTATAATTAGTTACAACTTTTTTACTTATAGTTACAAATTTTATGGTGATTAAAAATAAAAATTTTTGAAGTTAAAATTAATGGAAGTTAATAATATTGAATGAATCTTGAATTTTTTTTAAAGTTATAATAGACATTTTGATAATTATAGTTCATTGAAAGAACTTAATTATTTATACATATATATAAACTTGATTCATTTCTAATTGCTTATATCTCTTATAGAATATTGTGAAATTTTCACTTTGAGTTGCATGTAAAGAAAATTTTTCAAAACTAAAATTTATAAAAACTTTATTTAAGATCATTTGTGTCGTAAAAGAAATTAAATGGATTAGCATATTATCTATTAAAAAAAATGTTACATAAATTTTACTATGATTATTTAATAAATAATTTTGCGAAAGACTAGAAAAATAATTTTTTTATAAATTTATCTTTTAATTGATTCATAAAATATATATTTATTTATTATTCAATTTCTTATTTTATATATAGTAAAAAATTGTTATAAAAAAGTCTTTATTTTAAAGCTCGCCCAAGGCCTCCAAATGGCTAGAGACGGCTTTGGTTTAACTTTCAGTTACAAATAAATATCTAAATTTAATTTTTAATAGTAATAATACCTAAGTTATAATTTTGGAACTTCCTGGTTAAATAAATTGCCATGTAGTAATTTTTGATTGGTCCAAATTATTAAATTTTTATTTTAAAAAAAATAATTTAAGTATACCAATAAGAAAATGATATGTGGATATAATGGCTTAATATTTAACGGTTAATTACTTATAGAGTTTCATAAATATAGTTTAAGTATTATTACCGTTAAAAATTAAACTTAGTACTCATATATAAATATATATATATATGTTGTGTTTATGTTTGTCGTACCTACCACCTGGTCTATGCTTTTAGCACTATTCATAAATTATATGCAAATTCAATCCAAATTAAAAATATGTAACTTTTTTTTTTCTTTTCTGTTTTAATAAAGAATAAAGTCTCTCAAACATCCTGACTGAGCGCTCTCTCTTGCGCTGCTTAAAGCACTTTTTTTTTCTTTCAGTTTTTTTTTTTTCTTCTCAAGTGGGAGTGCGACCTTGGACACGTGTGAATCGATTTCCCATTTAAGAGATACTAGTAAACATCTTGCCCTTCGTATGCTTTTTCGGTGGACAAAAAATATGTTTGGTTGGAGAAATTCTCACCTCCTCTAATGACTATTGTATTATGATTTCATTCTAATATAATAGCTTTTTATCTCAAAAAAAAAAAAAACATCTCGCCTTTCGCCACATATGTTTAAAATATTTTAAATTATGTATTTTAATTAATGATAATTATTAGTAAAAATATATTAAAATTTTAACCTAACTAATTTTTAATAGGAAAATTTGTAGCATAAATATTTAAAGTATAAAATTTGTTGCTAATAAATACCCGAAAAAAATAGTAGCATAAATCCTTAAATTTCTAAACTTAACAGTGTTATTAGTACCCAATTTAATAGTGCCACATGTCAAACAATTATTTGTCCATATTATAATTCTTTAAAAGAATAAAATATAATTTATTTAAACAAAAAAAAAATTAAAAATTAATTAAACATTAAACAAAATTAAATGCTTAGTTTGTTCGACAGCAATTAAACAAAACTTAAATAGTAATAATTAAAGGATTTAAAAAATAAAATAAAATAAAATAAATACTCAAATTTCTCCCAACAAGTTCCCTTCCTCACCTCACCCTCTCATCATCATGATTCGCAACCAACCTACACCATGCTCAAATCTGACGTTAGGAATTGCTGTCGTTGTCCTCCAGCCTGTCGTCGATGAGCCAACCAGGCCTCACTACCAACAACCTCATCCCGTAAAACCTCATAGCTCTCTTTCTTTCAATTGATTCTCTTTGTCCCTTTGTTTGCAACTCATCTTAACAGTATTAATGGAGCATCTCCACGAATCAGCTCCACACATTAGTCCCCGACGGTGAGCAGACTGAGATCGTTGAAGCTCATATCTTCTTTCCTATCTCTCTCTCTCTCAGTGCGATCGTAGTTCTTGAACAGAGAATAAGAAGACAACGGATTTGAGTTTGGATTTGATTCATTTTTTGTTTAATTTTTATTCTTATGTGTGTGTTAAGATCTGGGTTCGAATTTTATTGTGTGTTTTTAATGTTTGAGATTTAGTTTTTTATTAGGGTTTTACTGTTTGAGTTTGTGTTTATGATATCTATTTTTTTTTATTATTATTATTTTCATAGATTTTGAGAACCTAAAATTTGATATAAAGAGTTTTATTTTTTATACGGGAATCAAAGTTTGCTTTTCGTTTCATTGATTGAAAATTGTTAATAGGAAGTTTATGGGATGGAAATTTTGAATATATAAAAATAGAATTGAAAGATAGTATTTGAATCGAAAATCAACGTTTATTGTTAATCTTCTTGAACTCCTTTGACCCCAGTGAGTTTTGTGCATGAGAGCTCTTGGATGAGGTTATTGAATAAAGACTTATCAGAGGTATCGAACTGCTCTTCCATCGGTTTGATAAAGTCTTTGACCTTTTTATGGTGGCTCCACCGACCCACGCAATTTTGGACATGATGAACATGATACAAAGAAAGTTAGATTGCTTTCACTTTTCACGTAATGCAATCTTAGCAACAATGTTGATTGTAGTGACAGTAGCAGGTTTGTCCATCCTTGCGTAGTCCATGTTACCGTAGGCTAAGTGGAGAAGAACTTGCTCCTTCTAGATTTTAAAATTTTCACTCCTAAGTTTAGGAATTTTACTAGTGATTTTAATGTATTTTGAGGTGGATGAAGTAGCTGCAAGAGTAGCATTACAAATTTAGATATTAAATATTTGAGACTTTAATGAATTCATATTTTACCAGTGTATAAACGTGATGAAGATGAAAATTTTACTAAACATAAAATTTCATGTGGGCTAAATTTTAAATTTAATAAAATTAGATGAAATTTATGATAGATTTAACGGTAAATACCATTTTGGACCCTGTGTTTTGCAAAAGTTATTAATTAGACCCTCTGTGTTGTTAAATGACAAAACAGACCTTGTATTTTCTAAAATTGTACAAATAGGACCCTGAACAGATTTTTCGTCAACATAAAACTTAATAATAATCTGATCTAGAAATGCTATGACAAAATTGATTACATTTTCTATATTAGTTCGTGTTAGAAATTATCTTAATGTTAGTTATATTAAAAAAAAATTATTAAAAATTGAGCTTAGTGTCCTATTTTTACCATTTTGGAAAATATAAGGTCCAATTTTTCATTTAACAAAATAGATGGTCCAATTGGTAACTTTTACAAAACACAGAGTCCAAAATGGTATTTATCCTAGATTTAATCAAACATTTAATTTAGGAAAAAAAAATTGTTGTCTATCTTAATTAAATTTATGATAATATTATTAAAATAATTATCCTAACTTCTCTGAGTAAATTAAGAAAACTAATTGAACATATTATATTAATTAATTATATAAATATAATAAAATTTATGTGGGGAAAAAATTATTATACCTATATAATTATTTGCAAATTATGTCCATTAAGGTAAATTTTAATTAATATATAATTTTATATAATTAAAGATGATATGGCTACTCCCTAATTATTTAAAATTATATTTTACTTAGATATTAAGTATTGGGCTCCACCTAAAAATAGTTTTATTATTAACATAATAGATAATTACTGATATTAGTGCTCCTAGTGTGGTCATCCGAAAATTATTAAAAAATATTCTAGACATGAGCATCTGTGTAACGCCTTATTTCTTAGGGATGCTACCGTGACATTCTAATTACTACACATATTTTTGCTAATCAAAGAATTTCTTAAAAATCATATCAAATTAAAAAAATTTATGATAAACTTTAAACTTTTATAAATATATATACATATATTCATATAAAAACTCAGGATCCCGTTTCTACAATTATATTCATGTTCAAAATACACTTGATAAATATGTTGCACATCCAAGTCGTCTTGAGACCGAATTTTTCAAGTTAAAACATCTTGACATGTACAATCATCCCCGAGTTTTGGACTCATTATTGCTGATAACTCTATGAAAATAGAGTTATTTAGCTTTTTTTGTGCATTAAATTAGCTTTGTTTTTAAGTATTTTTAATTTATTTTAGTAGTCTTTTTATTTAATTTTGAATAAATATTAATTTTAGTTCTTTATATATAAATTTTCATAATTTTGAATCATTTTATTTAATTTTCTATTTTATAATTGTTAATCTTAATGTTGTGTATTTTTGTAAAAAAATTAAATATATATATTTTAGACTTGTTAAAATTAAGAGAAATGATCTTAAAGTCCATAAACCCATGGAAGTCTAAATATTTTGTACAAAATATTCATACACACTAAAATTCACATTGTATTCATTATTTATTTATAGTATAGATAATAGGGTAAATACTATTTTGGACCCTCTGTTTTACAAAAGTTACTAATTGGACCCTGTATTTTGTTAAATGACAAAATGGACCCTGTATTTTTTAAAATAGTACAAATAGGACCCTGAATTGATTTTTTTGTTAAAATAAAGTTTAATTATAATCTGATCTAAAAGTGCTATGACAAAACTGTTTACATTTTTTGTATCTGTTCGTATTAAGTATTGTCTTCAAGTTGGTTGTATTAAAAAAAAAAGTTGTCAAAAATTAAGCTCAGGGTCCTATTTTTTTACTATTTTAGAAAATACAGGGTCCATTTTGTCATTTAACAAAACACAGGGTCCAATCTGTAACTTTTGCAAAACACAGAGTCCAAAATAGTATTTACCCTAGATAAAATGGAGAAACTAAATGAATCAAATGACCCATATGAAAAGCAAGCTCTTGCATTATATATGAAAAAAAAAAAAAAAAAAAAGATGAAAAATTGGGCCAGCAAAACAAAATAATGTGAAGAACTTGTTTTGGATAAAGTAATGGAAATGGAACAAAGTTATATATACAGACATATATGATTAAAGCATATAAAAGAAAGAAGAAAAACGTGAATTAAAGAGAAGAGGCGGCAGCGTGAGCTCCATCCAGGATGCCAACACTAAAAAGAGAAGAAAATGAAGAAAAAAAAAAAAAAAAGAGTTTTATTTGAGTGTTATTTTTAGTCTTAGTTCAGCATTTTTATTTTTGAGATTGACAAAAATCAAAAAGAAGAGGAGGAGCTTGGAAGAAGAGCTTTGAGTATTGTGATCAACTCTAAAATGAGTTTTTCTTTCTATATCTTTTTCTTTTAAAATTTGTAATTTTTACACAATTTATTATGAGTTAATTTCTCTTTTGTTAGAATTATTTGTTGACTAGAAATTATGATTTGATATTTGTTGCTATGATTAAATGAATTAATTTTGTTCATTAAAGAGTATTTTATATAATTGATTATTTTTGCTTGATCACCATTAGTAAGTACCAGCTAACCTTTAATTTTGAAAAAAAAAATAAGATTAGTAAAATTGCTTGAATGATGCATGAATATTACCTTGAAAAAGTATAATTTGTAAATGACATAAGAATATGTTATTTACCTTGTACGACTTAGAGAAATTGTACTTAAATTGGTATTCTTAAAATTAATTGGGCACAGAAATATATTAATTAATTAGGAAATCAAACCATAAACACTTTAAGAAAAAGGATTATGACATTTTAAATTTCTAATTGACATTATCAATTTACAATAATATTTATTTGCATCATTATATCAATTTTATATTTTTTTCGTCTGATTTAATAATTCTAGTTTGTTTTCTTCTCATAATTTGTGTTTGTTAATTTTTATATATTCTCATCACTTTATTTTATTTTGTTGAAACTAATTTGTGAGTAATTAGTTTTGTAAATTAATTTCTAATTTTCAATCCATGTGGCGATAATACTTGATTTATCACTTTATTACTTGTGTGATTGCGTATACTTGCGTATATTAATTTTTACAACAAGTTATTAGTGTTGCTACTGGGGATTGATTTAGTGAAATTTTATTTGTGGAACTTAATTACCATCAATTTAGTTTTTTGTTTTCATTTGTTTAGTTTTATTTTCTTGTTCTACTTTACGCTTTGTTTGTCTTGTTTTGGTTTCTCTTGCAATGTACTTGAGATGTATCTCATCGACAAGTCCTTATGAATTTTATTTAATATGACTTGTAGCCCTTGTACAAAACATGGTGGAGATACAAGGCATTTCCAATGAGGTTTTCATATCATGGTTTTGTCCAAAGAGTGTCAATTAGAGGTCTTCCTCAATGGGTTGAATTCTACAACAAGGGAATAGATAGAAAGATGAGATGGTAATACTAATTTCTACCAACTATCATTGGAGGAAGCCTATTGGATGTTAGAAGACAAGGTAACGTACAACGAATGATACTGTAATTGTCCAAATAATGACCATGTTTGTCAAGACAAATGCAACAATTTGGAGTCAAATTTTGACACTTACACTCAAGGACCAAATGATGAGATTTTGAAAAATTTTCAAGGGTTCAACATAGAATAAGAGTGTCATCAAATGGCTCAACCAAGCTCTCTTGAGATGTTGATGATGGAGTTTATGGCTAAAAATGATGTCTTAATTCAAAGCCAAGCTTCATCCTTGAGAAAATTAGAGAACGAATTTGAGCTTTTGGTCAATGAGTTGTGTGATAAATCCTATGAAGCTTTGGGTAGTGATATGAAAAAGGAGGAAGCAGAAAGTGAAAATGCCATTTTGAGAAGTGGTGATGAGTTGGAGATGTTTGGGGAAAGTTTTGAGCAATTAGAAGAGCCCACTTCAATCCAAAGTAGTGAAGAAAAGGATGAGAAAGCAAGCATTTAAAGTTTGTCAACATTTATTGCTGCTCATAATGTTGCAACATTTTCACTGTTAAATCACCTAGATTTTGATGAAATTCAGCATCAAAAAGTTTCCATTCCTCAACCTAATGAGTCATTAGTCATGGAAGCCTTCACCTATAAAGATCTTTTTTGGCCACATGGACGTACCAGTGGCCATATTAGGTTTAGCCAATTTGTTTTTGGCCGACGACGTCTACACTTCGAGCATATGTTTGATCTGCCTCTTATAGCTTTATGAATTTGTGCACCCAGTCTAAAAACTCTGCTATGGACCCCATTATCAGCCTCTTGATATCTTTTCATAAATCCCCCAATGGTAAAGTTACCCCAAGTATGCCTGCTAGCCTTCCTTCGTCGATCAACCCCTTTACCCTTGTTGCCTCAGTCATAAACCAATAATCTTGAGGGTTTTATCCGATAGTTATTTAAATCCGACCAAGTCTTCCAAGTGATCACAGGGAGTTGGCTGGAAGACAAAAATTATGCATGGAATTCTAATATGAAGGTATCCCATGAATCGAACTTTCCTGTTGATCGCTTGAAATACCATTGTTGGGTGGCTTCTGCCAAAGTAGCTGAAAAATTCTACAACACACGTCTCCGTGCACCGCCTATAGGTCTATTTGCATTTCAAAGTTCTTTAAGTGGGAAAGGGTCTTCTTTACTAGTATGCACCTTCTAGGTTGGCATTTTGAACTTAGGCGGTAGGGGAAGTGCATTTATTCGAGTAGTGAATGGTGAGCCTCGTGCTCAGTCAAGTTCTAGGTTGATGAGTTTTGGACTGGTCAGGCTTTGTACTATGCTCTTAAGATGATCTATTTGGGCTTGTACCCCTAGATTAACTTGACCTGCCTGTGGCCTGGTCTGTGTCACCTGTTGTCCCCTTTGAATTTCAACTGGCACATAATTATCCAAATTAATTGGCTGCACGTGAGGAGTTATTACTCTATCTCTTTGCCCTCTTTGTTGGTTCAAAGTGTTTTTGAGATCACCTGGTTGTGTTCCAATTCTCTCAAAGACTGACTGAGCTAGGGTCTTCTTGTAGCATCAGTATTGGTCGGTGGAATTTCCCTTTGGGTACGTTGAGCATGAGTTGCACTATTTGCCCCATATTCATTGTCATTTGAGAATGATTGACTGCGAGCAGTTGTAGTTTGATCTTGATTTTGGACTGCGTACGAGACATACTGGAAATACTGAACTTGCCCATTTTGATCATAAACAACTATAGGCTCTCGAAACCTTTCATTAAGCTGGTTGGGTGTTTCCATAAGAGAGCAAAAGTTTTGACTATTTTGCCCAAGGTGATGCCCTGACAATACTTGGCCATCTACCGTGGGATCCACATTTGTATTTTGTGGCCTAAGATTGACGGTCCGACTTGTAGGGGATTTTAGGTGTAAGTCGTTGGAAGAACTTCAGGCCCGTGCTGATTTCCAGGTGGGATATATGTCTCTTTTCCTCTGTTAGTATCCCTAATGGTGGGAATACTTTCTTGTAGTCGTTTTCCAGTTCGTTGATTAAACTATCTTATCAACTCCATGGTTTTGCGTGACTGATTGCCAATTGCCTCCTATTGAGCCCTTAGAATTTCAACCCATCTATCCATCCATTCCTGGAAAGCCTCTTTTGATGTGCGAATGTTTCATTCATGGCTGCTCGGGTATCTGCTTGATCATGATGAAGGGTGTAAGTATAATTCTGAATTTGAGACACTTCTTCTCTTAAATTACACAACTCGATATCATAATCAATAGTCACCTGAGGTTTGCCAACTAGTGGCCCCCTAACACGTGGGCTAGTCTCTCCAGCACCATGGGTACTAGTAGTTCTAGTATTTTGAGTGCCCGGAGTAACGCCAGTTCTATGAAAGATGTTGTTTGAATCATTCGCACGAGGATTTCTTGGATTTGCAAGAGTTTGAATATTTGGATTAGTCACCATAAGATCCGTAGAATCAGTAGTCTGATTCCTTCGAATTGTTACAACCATTTATGATTTTAATTGAGCGAGATCAATCCAATAGCATTCTTGAGTTTAGCTCTCAATGAAAGTACCAAAATGTTGACCTTGTTTTTGGCTAATGACACTAAGTCTTGAACGTGATCTAGAATTAATTAGCTTCAATGAGAATATGTCTAAAATAAAGCATAAACTAAGAACACGAGATTCTATAGAGGTTCAACCCCATTTATCTGGTAATAGCTTATTCCCCTTTTTAATTGTATTTTACTTGTAAGAAGAGAAGCAAGAACAACTTGATCTCACTCGAAAGCTTTTACAGATATTTAAGCATCGTAATTGCTCTCTTGAAAGTATGATTTCGACTCCCTAAATAATGGAATGACTCTACTATTTATAGGAGATAATTACAATAGAAAATAGTTTTCTAAAAGACGTCAAGTCGTGAAATAGGAAACTAATAACTTTCCTAAACTATGATAATTACATATGGAAATCCTCTAAAATAGGGATTTAATTACATGTACAATGGAAAACTGACATTAATGAGTTTTCTTCACGTGTTTTGTCCTAGTCGGACTACATAAAGCGCTAATTGCTTCTTGCCATCTAGATTAACTCTGCTTACTCTGTACAGAATCCTTTACCTTATTCTTTTATTGTTGCATCTAGCAAGTTGCTAATCCTGGGTGGGCACTTGGAAGAACATTTGTTCCGCCCAGGTCTTGATAACATGATACGTGTCACTCAAATAAGAACATGCCACATCACTTGAACAAGATTCAAGATAACAAGTTATGCTAGGGTTTGAGATGTTTAGTTTTTGGGAGAAAATTGTGTTTGTTTGTGGTGGTTTTGAGAAGCTTGTTGCAGTTGTAGTGTGTTTGGAGCTAAGTTTCAGTTTTTGAACTCAAACTTAGCTCAACAATGGTAGTTTTAATTTTAGTAGGTTTTTGGTGTTGCTATTTGATGAATTATGTTTATTATGCATTTATTAGGTATTCTGGAAAGTTAGGTTTGATTTGGGATAGAATTAAGGGAGAAAATTAGAGGTTTGTGATTTCTGCACTGAAAACGATTTTGGGTACCCTAATTTTCACATTTTCTCGATATTTAAAGTATCTCCACGCTATTTATCGACATCAAAACTTTTAACTTTGAGTTTAAGTCCCCAAAAATATTTTAGTGAGACACTTATCAGTTTTACGTTAATATGACTTAGGACCTCTAATTGTCGAGCAATTTTTCCACTCAGGTTGACCGGCATACCTGATTACAGAATTGAGGTAAGATTAATATGACACATGCAGATATGCACATGTTTAGCGTACATGTTTACATTTTCCAATTAGATAACATATCAGTAAGAACAGTATTAATTTACATATTGACTAATTTTCAAAATAATTGATCCTTGACCACTCAGAATTTGCAGTACTCAGTTAACCAGCATGGGAAAATTGAAAAATTGGGTGGTTACAACTTTTGTGTTCAATTTCTTACCTAATTGTTTTCATTATTTTTATACAATTAGAAATTTATTGAATTAAGACAATGAAAAAACGAACTTGTTTTTGTACCATACCCAAAAGCACAAGCACAACAATATATGATAAAACCCCAAATCCAAACTCATAGTAAGAGCATCTGTATGACTGACATGATGGTAATGGAGAATGGAACTTTCCACTTCTGATTGTAAAGACCTACGAACCAATAACACCAGATCAAAATAATAGCAAGAATAAATTCTATTTTTTTTTCCTATTTATGTTTAAATGGTTAATCTTTGATAAATATTTTATAGTTTTAGATTAATGAATTTAGATGCAACTTGAACAGCATCAACTTTTTCATGGCTATCGTTTTGAATGGAGACAAAAGAAAAATGGCCTATTTTAAATCATTACAATTTTGAATTCCAAATCCAATTAGTGGTGTCACACCTTGTCACCTCTAAATGAAGTTAGGAAGTAATTAATTTCTTGTGTTTGATATGAAAAGAGTTGTGTGGAAAAAGATAAAAAGTTAAGATTAGACAAAATCTTCTTTCACATTGAATAAAAAAATTGATTTTTTATAACTTTCCACACTTTTTTTTACTTACATTTCCCTTACCTTTTTTCTTTCCTTTCCAAAATATACTCTAAAGTTTGACAAAGCATTATAAATAGTCATGATATTAATCTACCTTTCTGAGCTGATGTTGCCTTGGGAACTGCTGGAAGTTTGGTTGCTGCAATCCATTCAATTTCAGAAAAAGTTTCAATGAGAAAATGTTACTAAAAGAATACCAAACAATAGTTAATGCATATGAAAACCAAACTCAGTAGCCATAATTTAACTGTCAAGTTAAGCAATTGTGACATACTTCTATTACAGAATGAAACATATTTTGAAGACAGAGAAGGCCATGGAGCTGCAATGTTGTCATTCAGATCGCAAACGAAGCTGACCCCTGTAGTTTTATCGTATGTGGCATCTGAAGGCAAGCTTGGTAGAAGGCATCCATACTCTGGAATCGAAAGAAGAAATAAATTCAAGATAAGAAAAGCTCTAAACCAATGAAAAACATGATTTTAAACCACCTGTTGAGTTATGGAAATTCTAAAATTCGAGTTACCTACCTTGTGATCCAACTGTTGCTTCCCAGTTGTACAATGATACAATCAACCATCATATGCATATTATATCACACAAGAAAAGCATCATTATCAGATTATGGACTTGTGATAATAATTATAATAGAATTGTTTGTTTATAGATAGAGTTTAATCATACTAAATACATACAAGAATACTGACCTTGAAGAGAAAAAGCTTTGATGTTTATATGACAAAGATTATAAATATTCTTAGACACATTAGCTTTCTGCAATTTCATGCCAAGAAATGCGGCACAATTCAAAGCTTGTACGTTGGTAATAAAGCTCTGCTGTTGCAACTTAGATACATAAATCTCCATTGCTTTGCAGCAAGCCGTCTGGTTTTGTATCACTTCTCCACACTCTTCAACAACATGTGTGATATTCGGAAATACTAGTGGACAAGCTGAAACATTTAACAAGCAACAATGAAAACTAGAGATTTACAAACATTTTCTGAACTTTTAGAAAACCATAGTTATTTTAATTTTTACACACATGATAAAGCATGCTCACCTTTATTTATTTTACAATTCGTGAGTCCTCTAAGAACAGTATTAGCAGAAGGAGGATCAAGTTTACTGGCCAGCCATCGAAGGACAATATTCTTACAGTCATCAATCTGGGATAATTGCGCTGGTGATATAGCCGCCTCACTCAAACTTGACATACCATTCAAGGCAATTTTTTGAGCAGCATCTGATATGGCATTTTGGCAAACCTGCTCGCAACACTCATTGACATGATCGATTTTCCTACAAGCTAAAAGAAGTCTTGAAGAGTCTACTATGCTCTCAAATGAATCAGTACTGATAACCGGGCAAGATGCTTCGGTCAGGTTTACTGCTCGAATTGAGCATATCTTTTGAAGCTTAACATTTGCTCCTCTACTAGTTAGAATCTTCTGAACATCTGAGAGACAATGCTTTGAATGAGTTAAGTTTAATGCAAGCATTCCAGTGTCTTTACTAGACTGCCCAATAAGATTCACTAAGGTAGCATCGAACTGAGGACAACATACTACGTTGGCCAAATATGGTGCAAAAGATGTCCAACAGTCAGTTGCTGTTATGCTAAGTAGATTATCCACAGCTGAAAAGTTTAATTTACAGAGTCCTGAAGAAAAAAAAAAAAAAAAGAGTATGACCAATGTAATTATATAAATCATTACAAAGCCAAATATTGATTTTAAGTGCTTACCCTTGTTGTTCACAAGCAGAACTTTGAAACCTAATGGCTAATGCAACTCTCATTAGTACACTTTTAGAGGAGTCTATTTTATATTAAAGGCATTGAAAACTACATGATTAAGAAAGATTCTTCAAAGTCAATAGTTCAAGTTTTATCGTGAGATCTTTCACAATCAACTTCTATAATTGCTTATTTTGGAACACATCTAAGCTTTCATTAGCCAGTACAATTTTTTTCAGAAGACCCTTTAGCTTCATCATAAGAAAATTGGTATAATTCCTTTATAAATGTCGTTTTCTTATCCAACAATTCATGATATGTGCAGTGACTTCATTTATTTGGTATAAAATTAACATACCTGATAATGCTGGTGCGTTACCATCGGCCAATGGCGTCAATGGCATCATTGGCGAAGGGCCCAACACAGGAAGAAAGGGTTGGGGATTTTCACTTGGGGCTGGAGAGATATGAGGAGCCATGAATGCTTTTATTTCACCAAGTGAACCGCCCTGGCATTTGCTAAAACCTTCATAGTAATTGGTTTGGTCAGGAAGTAAAATCTAATTCAATATTTGACTAAATGCAACACATAAACACTAACTCAAACTCTTCCAAAGTAACAACAGAGCATATAAAAAAACTAGTGGCAACTGTCTTCAAAATAATATAATTTTACGAAAACCCAGTTGATAATTTCAAAATAATCACAGAAAAATGAGATAGCCCCAAGATAAGATAGTAAATTGAAAAGAGAAAGAAGCAAAAGCACTCACAGAAAAACAACAGTAGAGTAAATTGAAGAACGAGACCAGAAGAAACCACCACACCTTCTCTCATGATTGCATTGTCTTGAGTAATCAGAATCCAAATGTGTCAAATATAATGAAAAAAGAATCAATAAACTATATGAGTAAGTTCGTGGTAGCTGCATTAAGACAAATCATTTTGGAGCAATGCGTGAGAAAATGGCAAAGACTGGGAGAAAGAGAGAAAATAGTTGTTAATGTTGAATGAGACATGAGTGTGAAATGGCTAAAGGAGAAAATTACTGAAAATTAGGCAGAAAATCCTACTAATAAATTAAGGGGGACAAAAAAAGAAAGAAAGAAAGAACGAAAGGAAGAAGCTTTTTTTAGGGGCTACAACTTAGTATACCAGTAGTAAGTGAAGTCACTCTATTCTTTCTTGCAACTTCACAGTTACACACGTGTTATAGAAGCAAAACACGTGTGATAATCTCGGTTGGAGATGAGAGATATGTTCACGTGCTTTAGCTTGAGAGCACATCAGATTCTTTAAAATATTTTTTTAAAAAAAAAATTAAAGTAGAAATACTCTACCCCAAATATTTTTACATCACTTAAAAAAAACAATATTTTATTTTCTTATTTTTTTTTAAGAAATTATCACTACTATTGAAAATAGAGGTCATTTACAACAACAGTAAAAATAAGATGAGAGATTTCACCCATCCAACAGACATTTTCATCCAACTCTAAAGTATATTTGGTCAGTCTATGAGCAGCTTGATTAGCATGCCTACGAACATGTATAACAATAACTCTAAAAAAAAGAGAATAAAAGACAGCGAACATCTAAAATTAGATCTAAAAAATTAAATAAATCTACAAATGTGGATGAAAGAGCCATTGAGACTCAGAGCAACAGTTTCAACATGTGTAATTGGAAGTTGGAGTTAGTGAGCCCAATTGATGCTGTGAAAAAGAGCTTTCGCTTCCATCTCATCACTTCTGAAACAGCCTTGTATCAGTTTAGAAAAAGCAGCTAAGACTTATCCCAAATGGTCCCGTACTATTGCACCAACGCCTAGTGTCTTTGTCTCCATATTAACTGTTGCGTCAACAATCATTTTTAAGCCTTCGTGGTCGCCTCCATAGAACCTGATCGTTGTCGCTGCTATTTCTTACTGTGGCAGCAGCATGAACAGCTGGTATTTTGTTGCTGGAAGTGGAAATTGCAGCAGCAGTTGAACGATTTCTTGCTGCTACGTTTCCATATATTTGTTAACATAAGCAGCAATGGTTGTGCCATCCCGATTCTTTTCACCATGGTAGACTCTATTTCATTCAGTTCAAATTGCCCACATAATACATATAATTAGCTCCAAATCCTCCTTTGAGTGTAAAGATGAAAGATGGAAAATGTAATCACTCATGTTCATTTGTTGAGCAAAATGATAGTCAATGGTGAACTTAGTGTGTTTCCAAACCTTCTTTGCATTTTGACATGTAAACAAAGCATGCCCAATTGATTTCCAAGCATGTGTATACAAAGAACAAGTTGTTGAATCTATGATTTTCCTTCGACGAAGAGCGGCAGCCACTGGAAGTGCTTCTTGAATGACTCTCCAAGAAAATATTTTAACTTTTGGAGGTAGATGTAATGCCCAAAAAATTTTCCACCATGTGAGTTGATTATTTGATGTCAAAGAATCATCTACCTTGGCCAACTCATCTGCTAAATGGAACCCCGACTTAACCGTGTGAGCCGATCTTGTGTTTGGAAGATACTTAAGGGGATAGACAAAATCCTGTCAGAAGAAAAATAAGAGTCTAACATGTTTTTGTCCCATTCTCTAGTCTCTTTAATGAGATTTGCAACTATTAAAGATGGCGGCATTGAGTATGAAAGTGGCTGAAAATTGTGATGTCCATGTATCCATGGGTCTGAAGCACAATTCACCGTAACTTTATTTCCAATTTTATATCGCAGTCCCTTGATTAGAAGCTCACGTCCCCAACAAATACTTGCTATTTTATTTTCTTATTTCTATATTATTTTTAATACTTTTTATTATAAATTATTCCAATACTAAACATATTAAAATAATATTATATTACTATTTAATTTATATTAAATAATTATTTTTGTTACTTTAAAATAAAATAATATAAAAAAAAAAAAGAAAAAAAAGGGTATCATTATTAAGCATTCTTTCTTGACATTCTTTTTTACTAAAATGACAAACATTAGAGATGCACATTTTCCCTATAAGATAAGATCCACGGGGAACCCATCCCTAATAGAGTGGGAATTTTTCATTTAAATAAGGAACGAAGCAGAGACAGGAATTATTTTTGTCCCCAAATATAAAAGGGGCAGGAACGAAGATGACACTCTCGCCCCGACATGGACCCATTTAATATATTAGTTATCTTTTTATTAGTATTTTATATTTATAGTATGTATTTATATATTTTTTTTAATATATTAGTATCATTTTTATAATTTTTTAAGTTATGTTTTGTATAATAATTAGTATATTGAATATAAATAATGTGTAATATTTTCATTTTTATGTAAATTAATATTTTTATACATTTAAATATTTGAAACAAATTTTTTTATATATTAAGGAATTCCCACCTCGTCCCTAATAGGGAATAAGCGGGGATGGGGCTGGGATGAGGATTAAAATCCTTAAAGGAGATGGGGACAGGGGAGAGCACTATTGCCAATTCCTCGCCCCGTGTGCATCCCTAGTAAGTATTTATTAAAATATATCAAAAAATAGATCTATATGATCAAACATTCTTTAAGGCATTTCCATAGAGATGCTCTCAGATGTTCTAAACTCCTATGTTTTAAATTTTTTTTAAAATTTCGTATTCATGCTCTACATTTATATAATATTATTCATTGCTCTAAACATATTTTATTATTTATTTGGGTTTTTAATTTTTCTTTTTATATTGGGATATGTATAAATATTAATATTACATATTTGAAATGAATAAAATATACTAAAACTTCAAAAAAATAGTTTTTTGTGATGTATTTTAAAGAAGCTAATGTACGGTGTA
Organism: Cannabis sativa; assembly: GCF_029168945.1. Classification (NCBI taxonomy): domain Eukaryota; kingdom Viridiplantae; phylum Streptophyta; class Magnoliopsida; order Rosales; family Cannabaceae; genus Cannabis; species Cannabis sativa. The sequence continues at coordinate 40,895,963 of NC_083608.1, read as the reverse complement.
ATGTAAGAGTTTGAGGTAAAATTGGGATGTGGGGTTTTAGTGATATATTTTGAAGGATAATGTAGAGAAGTTTATTGGAGTGCTCTGAGCAGTTGTTTCATGTTGTGATAAATTCAACACTCAAGTATACGTATTGTTTTAACAAGTAATACTCAAGTAAGTGAGATTATTCCCACAATGAATGTTGCTAAGTACCAATCAATTGAATTTCTGTTTCTATTTAGGAATCAAATAAACGAATTTCGGAACTAAATAATCTAAGCAAAGATTAAATAACACAACAATAAACAAGATTTAATCAACAAATGAAATATAAGGAAATTAACTTAATTCACCTGCATCTACTTCTTATTTCAATAATGCAACTCAATTTTCTTCTTCTATCTAGTATGATATCGGATTATAAATTCACTAAAATCCTTTTCATACATTAAGGTACTAAATTGCAAGGATAATTATTGTATCTTTAAGACAAGTAAACAAGCAATCTCCATTAAGTAATAATTCAAAAGTTACGCAAGCCATACAAATACTATCGTTTTGTATCGAAACCTATGTTTATTTAATTAGAGCATTCTCAATATTCTTGTTACGAAAATTCTGTTTATTACGCAAGTGTACGTATCAAGTAGTATCTCACGCAAGTGAGGTCGAACCACAGGGAATTGGATTGAGTACTACTAAATTATAATTATGATTCTATTTGGTAAAATAATAAGTTGCAATTTTAAAAGTAAATAACTCAGAAATTAAAGAGAAAATAAACGAAGATTAATCAAGATGAGAGATTAGGGAGGTGAATCCTGTTGATAAGTTACCTATGTTAATGCCTAATTGCTATCCTTATCTCAATGTGAAAGACAGATTATAAATTAACCTAACTCTTTTCAGATCTTTTAGGTTCTAAATAATATGTTCTCTAATTAACTTCTTAATTAGATCAACACAAAATCAGCATTAAGCAATAATCTATTAGTCACTAGGCTATGTAAATACTCTCGTTTTACATCAAAACCTAGACTATCCAAATTTTAGCATTCCTAATTCTCACTTTTCAGATTTCGAATTAGGATCATAGAGCATGTAAAAGGTGATCAAGCTTACACATGAAATTAAACGCAAATAAAGATAATATTCACACATAAGATGAAGGAATGACAATTATTTATTAACTAGGCATAAACTTAAACAACATTCATCATCCTCCCTTATTGGGAAATTTAGTTCATAATAACTCTAAAAACATCCATGATTAATTCAGAATTAAAAACAAACATAAAGATGAATAAAAAAGGGTAAAAGAAAGAAACTAGAAGGTGGTATCGCTCCGGGTCTTCAAGATAGCTTCCTCTCCACTTTGCCTCCACTATTAGGTCTGTTTTTGCTTGCCTTTGACCTTCAATGTCGTATTCCTTATATAGGGATAAGTGGTGAGCCTCCAATTGAGTGAAAAATCAAAATTAGGTCAAATCTGCGATTTCCGTACATAGTCGCGACTAGCATTTAAGCTGGTCGCGACTACAGGCAAAACTCGAAAAACCGAGTTTCTGCCAATCTTACTAAGTCGCGACCTGGGTCGCGACCAGGAAAAAGGGTCGCGACCAGGCTCATCAGAGGTCGCGACTACTGATGCTTCAGGAACCAAATTTTCTAATTTTTCCAAGTTTGTCCCAGTTTTTCGCCATTTGACTGAATTCGAACTTTAACACCCCGGGAACCTGAAATAATGAAAATCAAGCGTAAAACTGCTCCAAAAGACACCAATAGACGAGATAATGCTAACTTTAAAGACCCGAAATATAGGTTAATTATAACCTAACAATTCTCTTTTTAGATTTTATATTGAGATCGTAGATCATGCATTAGATGGCCAATCAAACACATACTAAACACAAATATAAATAAATCATACATCAATAGAAGAAAGAAATCAAAATAGCATTATTCCAAGGAAAGATTCAAAAATCTTCATTAAAATCCCTAAAGTAGAGTTTAACTAAAAATCTCCATTAAAACATTCATAATTAAATCTATAGAAAACATAATAAAACTAGAAAGAAAAAAAAAAGAGAAGAACTAGATTTGGGGTTGTCACGATTGCTCTAAAGCTTGATCTCCAATCTCCTTTTTCATATTTTTTTTTAGTTCTAAAAGGTCTCTCCCTTTCTGAATTTGCAATTTTCTCTTTAAAAAACGAAGCCCTCGTTCTATTTTTTTAAATTCCAAAAATTCCCTTAAAAAGCTAAAAAAAAATTCACAATTCACTGTGTAGGCGACACCTTGGTGTCAATACCAGTGTCATGGCACCTGCTACCATTGGAAAACATCAATCTCCTATGCAGTGGAGCACAGCAGTGCTAATTCCAACAGCGTACAATATTTTTTTATCTTAAAATCCTAATACGATGACTGATGGTATTTTGGTCATAACTCTCTCGATATTGCTCATAATTGGACGATTCAAACTGTTTTAAAATATAAAAGAAAGATCTAGAAATTTATTCCCAATATTTTCCTTGAAAATGAACGAATCATAGCAAAAAAATTGGATTGAATCTTCATACTTGATTTTCAATCACAAACGAGTGTTGAGCATCCAAAACTTAAAGTTCTTCACCCATTATATCTTAGAATGTCGAATTCCATAATAAATTCATCATATTCATCCCATTTAATATGTTTCTTCTCATTTTCAATTCATATTATGAATTTTACCATTTAAATCTGGAATAAGAAAAATGAGTATAATTTTGTTCCAACAAATATGTATTCACAAGAAGAAACACAAATATTGAAATACTCAAAAAGTAGGCTAAAACTAGCCTAACACTTCACTAACTTAAATTATGTTTGCACAGCGCCACTATTTAATTTGTCAAATAACCTGGCACGGAATTGCATGTTGATCTGTTAGATCTCGGTCATATGTCAAATAACATGGGTGCCCTTTCCTACTTGGTGCCTCCAGGTTTGGCTTGATCCAGAATTGGTTTCGGAGTCTGAAACTTAGTTGTGGCATGTCTCTCATGTGCTAGAGTGCAATGGCTTAGCTAATTGCACATGGATGCTGCCTAGCCGAAACTGATGTAAATCAGTACCCAAGATGTCAACCCAAGCACCCATTATTGACTTGGGAACATGTTAACTCCTGAGATGTTTAGGTGACCTCTTAAGTTTTTTATTCTAATTGCTTGGGTTGGTTCAAGACAGTATACTCCCTAGGGTTTAATATCTCAAATAGGGTGATTAGAAGCATATGTAAAAGATTAGATAGGAAGAAATCTCATGTTTTAAGAGAAACCTAGATAAATCTAGGTTAGTAGTTAAGCCCTAATGGCATTCTTAGTTTAAAGAAGTTACCAAGGTTAGGTAATTAGTAAACATTCCAATTCTAGGAAGGTGTCCTGGGTTGGTGGGGAAATGGCATTCCTCAATTATATGTATAGTAACAAGTGAGATAGGTTATTCAAGTTGGCTTCAAGAATGGGACATTCCACTTTCAGTAAGGAAGTTGAATACTTGTAAGAATTTAATGCTGAGATCAAACCCAAACTGATGATCACGACTGATGTTATTACTATCTATGCTCAAATAGTAGAGTAGGTTTTTTAAGCCAAGGGTGCAGTAGAGTACTTTTAAGAGCCCATGAGGTATCCTACCCTTAGTTTTGGTAGGAGTGGTGATGACTCATCAACTAGTTAGAGTGGAGAAGCTCCATCAGCATTTGGTGGTTCAAGTCAGAGTAAGAGACCTGGGGGAAACAATGTTAAAATGGTCATTCATATAGTTTTGAAGACAGATTAATTTAGTCGGTATATCCAGTTATATGAAGTATCATCTGGGCGAATATAGAAGCAAGCTTGGCTCTAGTACAATGTGGTGGGACACTATAAGAGTGATTTCCCCTAGTTGATGAAAGATGAGCCAAAGAAGGAAGTGAAATTCATTTAAGCTCGAGTCCTTGCTATTGCTTGGGTCGATGTTAAAGCTAGCTCATCGATGGTGTTAAGAAATTGTTAAGCTGGATAAATTAGGTTATAGTGATGGGTCAAGGTTTTGAACCCCATTGCCTAGCGCGGTTAGATATCTTCAAAAAGGTGGATTAAGTTTATGTTGATCAGAGTAGTGAATCAGGTGTTCAATGGCGGTCTTGTGAAGTTAGTTATGGTGAATATCATTTTGAACACATATTGGATTATTGTTTGAGTTGCAGCCAATATTGATTGTAAAAGAAAAGTGGTGAATTTTCAACCAGAGGGTGAATAACTTTTATGTTTTTATGGGATCAGTTTGGGGTTTCCCGAATCCCAATTAGTTCAGTATTGGAAAGCTAGAAACCTTTTTCAAGATAGATGGATAGGATTCTTAACAGTTGTGATGAGCTCTAGTAGACCCAAATAGCAAAGTTTAATAACATCAGCATAGTAAAAGAATTCTGGGATGCGTTTCCTAAAGAAATTTTCTAGTCTATCATTATTATTTTGATACCGAGAGTGGAGTCAATTACTAAGTCATCACACTAGATGGCTCCAGTAGGATTTAAAGAATAAAAGTTACAATTTCAGGGGAGGTTTGATATTGAATTTACCTAGCCCAATGTGTCATCTTAGGAAATTTCAGTTTGGATTGTTGAAAGAAAGATGGTATTTTCCAAGTTTAAACTTCGCTCGAAATATCATTAGTTGAGAACATGTGAAGAAGAAGTCTCTAAGGTGGCATCTTACGTAAAAAATTAATTTCAAAAATAAATTACATTACATAAAAATTTTTATGCCCCAAATTGGCTTACAATATTATTTTTTAAAAATAATACCAACAAAACCTACACCTAATTATACAATATAATTAACGATTCATCACTTTTCATATATTCACAATAAAATACAATCCATTCACATACATATCACATATATATAAATGCATAAAACCCACACAACATTTAATGTATACACATCTATAAAATGTCTCTAATACCAATTGTTAGTTTTATGGTACTAAATTAAGTACGTAGCGGAAGAGTTTCGTATTATCCTATTATCATTGTACCATAGCCCCTAGGATCTCTTCATGTGTGTACATTAAATAAAAATAATAAGTTTAGAGTATACCTCTCGAAACCTATCAGAGTATCCTAAAAAATGCTCGTATGTTGTATCCCTTAATCCAGTTGATGAGGAATTTGCAATTTGGACTCACACAAATGTCTTCCAAATCGATCCACCACACACAAAGAATAGTGTGGGCTATTATGATAAAGTGTATAACCTTGTTCTTATTGAGTTCTCAACACATGAGCAAGACCAATAGAGAGAAAAATAAATTTTTTTCTCTCTATAGAATTCAAAATTTACTATGTAAAGTGATGTATTGATTTCTCAAATCAGACTCCTATTTATGGTAGTTGAATTTCTTTAATTAAATTATTATTTAATTACTTAAATAAATAAATATCTATAACCGAATTCGATTATTGATATTTATGAAAGAATATCTCAACAACCTTGAAATATCTATAACTACTTTTTACATTAGATATTTACCTAATTGAATTAATGAATCCAAAAGGACGAATCCAATAGGAACATGAACATTAGCTAGGCACCTACCAGTGTGCATTTAGGACAAGGTTGGTGTGGTTGGTGTCTTTTATCCTGAAAACATTTGTCCTGACAAATCTTGTCTTGATAAATTTTATTTTAACGATTTTTGTTTTTTTCCCTATTTAATTAATTTGATAAAATTATTTATCTATTTTAAAAATAAATAATTACTATTTTGCCAATTCAAAATAGATTTTTTTTCTCTAACTCTTTATACAACTCTTTATCCCTATACCATTGACAGTATTTTAAGGTGGCGATTCAGGGACCATGAACCTATAATTCTAAGCTTCAATAAACTAGATTCTTTATTGAGTCTCATCAACCAAATAATCTCTTGTTTATTAATTTCTTGATAACTCCACTATGAATATGGAATTACACTCTTAGTAATTATAGAATTATATTTACTGAGTTTAACTACGATGTCCATTGATATAATCAATTCCAGTGAGATTAGCCCTCCATGTGTTGGTTCATAATTATTTTTGGTCAAAATACCGTTTTATCTTTCTAATTACTTCTTTACTTTTAGTTCCAATAATTCACTAGTAGAATTATAATTCAAGATCTCATCTAAATTTGTGCACAACATTCCAGTTCCAAAATTAACACTTAAAGCTAGGAACCAACATTTGATCATTTAGGAAAGTTAGTATTCCATAATTGTACATCATGTTCCCAGTAATCCATGTTATTAGATTTCTTAAAAGAAATTGTAAGAATCATCTTCTCTGAGAAACTTTAACGAGTGAATCAAAAAAACTAATAACATGAACATGAGTTCATAATAACTTAGGATTTAGGTCGATCCACTATTGATCATCATTATGATATGAATTAGGTCCTTATATGATAAACGACATGTTAATAAAGACAGTTTTATTCATATAGGTCCTTTGTCATATATAATATCTATTATATACACAGTACCTTCACTTAACCAAGAGGGCATGCATTAGTAAACCGTACTAGTAACTATTGATTAAAGATTTATGGGGAGCCAAAAAAAAATGAGGAAGAAGAAAAAAAAATTATAATGTATTTATTTATTTTAATTATAAATATTAAATTAATTTAAATTATATTTTTAACCTTTTGAATTAGTAAACGGATTTATTAAAAAAAAAAAAAACTAATGAACTTACGAAAATGATGATCAAGAATTATTACTGTGATTTTTTTTAAAATTAACATCAAACTAAATTTTTTAATATATATGAATAGAGCTGATGTTGAAGTGCGAACCAAAACCCATGTGTAGAAGATGCTTACAGCAACTATTTCTACGGGTGATAGCCTCAACTGAAACATATCAAAGCCTAGGTAGCTGAGTAGCTCATGAGCTCGGCTTATTAATTATATATATATATATATGTATATATATAATCGAAGATATATATATTTAATAACAAAACAATTTGAAATGATAATATTAAAAAATAAAAAATAAAAAATAAAAACGGTGTCACATGCAAAATACAGAGAACATACCCATCCTTTGCCAGTACGTGATTTCCACCGTAATTAAAGCTACCAATATTGAAAATTAGCTTACTTATATATCAAGCAATTAATTAATTTTTGAATTTAGTCCTTTTTATTATTATTATTATTATTATTGTTACTTTAATTATATATTATGTATGTTTTATCACTTCAAAATTATATATGTTGCTTATTACTAGTTCCTCCCCAAAGATTTTCTATATATTTAAAGTTGTAATATAACAATCATAATAATAATAAATAAATAAATGTATGAGAATGGTTGGCAAAGGACCGGTTAATTAGTTATGAGAAGATATATCCTTTTTTCCTTAATTAGAATTTATAAACACAAGTTGATTAGCTTGAATTAGGTGCACTAAAAATGTGTACAAGTTTAATTATTATTGTATAATTTATTTGGCTGAGAATTGGTAATTTCGACCAAATTAAGAAGTTATGGTGACCAAATTGAATGCAAAGAACCATATAAATTTGTATCGTGAGATTGCAGCAATTAAGAAGCGTTAATTTTGCAGTGATAAGAGGAAGAAAATGGCTTTTTTTTTTTTTTTTTTTTTGAATAAGGAAGAAAATGGCTTTAATACACTCTACAATATGTATATACCATATAGCTTACTAGCTAGCTTTTGTTTGTCATCATGCTTAATTAAAAGCTCTAGATACTTTGTATTGATTCCGAAAAGATAGTACAAAATTCAACATTTCAAATTTAGTATATATATTTAATACACAATTACTATTATAAGAAATTAATCCCCTTGTTCTATATTATATATCCAATTCCTTTTGTCCTCCGCTGCCTAATAATGATCATGATCAAATATAAACTATTATTGTATACTAAATTTGTCCTTTGTGTTGATTTCTTTAATGGTAATTTATAATTATAGATCTATACACAATTAATATGGTTGACCAAAATTTATCAAACTCATCTTTAATCACAAGCTAACAGACGGCGTAGGCATCAATATATGCATGATATGATGATGATGATGATACGAATCAAACATATTTATATAATCAAATAAATGAAGTATATTACCAAAGAAAGAGACTATGAAGATTGAAGATGCTTTTTAAACCGGTATTGTTGGTTCCTATAGTAAAAGAATCTTCTTCTTTATATTTCATTAATATACATATAAAAACACACACAAACAAACCTTATACCCGGCGCAACAATAGGAAACGTCATGTGCTTTCTCTCTCTCCATACCTATATTTATATGCTTAATGTTTTCACATCATACCCTTCTCATCTCTCTTTCTCTATCTCTCTCTAAGTTTTGGGGTAATTATCATAATGGGAAATTGCATAACAAGTAAGCACCAAATCTCAGGAGAAGATCATGTCCAGTATGATCATGAAGTACAAGACTCATCAGAAACACAGTTGGCACTTAGTACTCCATCAAAGCTTGAAGATTTGAAGAAGCTGGCTAAGAAGAAGAATAGGGTTAGGTTCAAAGTTGAAGAAGAAGAAGAAGATCGTGATGATCAAGATGACGGTGTGTCAAAATGTAGTAGTAGTAGTAGCATTGGTAATATTGATTCTAAAAGTGGGGTTGTGAGAATTAGATTGGTTGTAACTCAACAAGAGTTGAAACAAATATTGAATTATAAGAAGAATAATGATTGTAAGGTGTCTTCATTGGAGCAATTGTTGAGTGAAATGAAGTTGAGTAGAAGAAGTAAGGTTTTGGAAGTTGAAGAAAAAAGTAGTGATAATAATGGTACCTGGAGCCCAGCCTTGGAAACCATTCCAGAAGACCATTAATACTGCTGATGATTAACAACTTTATTTCTCTCTTTCTGATCCATATATATAGCTAGCTAGCTACTCTCTTCTCCCACTTTCATGATGACTTGTATTGGTGTGGCTATTTTAGTCTCTCCCATATCATTTTACTACTTGTTTAATTTGGGTAGAAGTACTAAATTTGTAGTTGATTACTTTGTGCCCTTAATGAATTTTTGTTCTGATTCAAGTTTTTCCATTTGTAATCTGTAATTGTAATTCGTGGTAGAAGTTTCTAGTTGTATATTATCCAATAAAAAAAAATCAATTCAGGTTGAAGTTAATATGCACTAATTTCACTTTATAAAATTTTAGAGAATGTCTTATATAATAAAAAATTATATATATATATATGAAATACTTTTGAATAATGGATATTATATATTGATGATTACAATAAAAATTTAATTATATATAAATATTAAACTATTTTTTTTTTAATAAAACTTATAAGATTTATTAATTAATAAATTCGTTCAAAATAATAGAACGCACTTCACTTCACAGGAACAGTCATCCAGCTGAAGCACACGACCTGTAGAGAAACAAGAGTCTCTTGCCAAGCAATGAGCCAACTTATTTGCAGATCGTTTTACAAAATACAAATCAACAAAAGATAAAGCCAAAAGCAAATTTTAAACATCTTGAACAATAAGACCAAACTGTGAAGGCATAAAAATACCGTTCTGAATCGCTTGGACATACACCAAGCTATCTATTTTCAACATGACTCTATCCCACGAATGAGTTGCAATCCAACTCAACGCTTCTTTAATGCTTATTATCTCAGCAATTTTGGGTTGAACACAACCAATCTTCCCCTTATTGAATGCTTCTACCATAGCACCATGATGATTCCGAGCTACACAACCCATGCCAAAGTGCCCCTCTTGTTCAAATAAAACCCCATCAACATTAACTTTGATCTTGTTTATCTCAGGTGGTGCAATCCAACGCTCAAGATTTCGCCCCCCATCATGCAGCAGAGACAACGAAAGACCCTTCCTTCCTTGAGCAAATTTATACTGATCAAGCATGTTTCTACCTGATGCAACAATATTTGATGCAGACCAACTCTTCTTCTGCCAAACAAATGCATTCCGCGCTCGCCAAATAGCCCAACTCACCACAGCCACTTCCTCCATTTCACCTTCGTGCCCTCTGCTAAAGATCCACAACAACCAGCTGCTGAATGTTGCAGCCACAGTTCCAACGTCGACCATGCTGCGATTCCAAGCAGCTTTAGCAAACTCACACTCCACCAACGCATGTTGAACGGTTTTAGCATGAGCGTTACACAGCGAACAGTCAGCATTAACGGGAACATGACGTTTTTGGAGCTAAAAACAAGTTGGAAGCACACCCGAAGCAGCCCTCCATAAGAAGTTACTGATCTTAGGAGGTATTTGTAACGACCAAAGGCGCTTCCAAAAGTCAGTATTGGCATCACGGCACCAAGTACCTTTAAATTCTTGCAAGAATTTATAAGCACTTTTAACCGAATAATTTCCACAAGTCTCAAGTCTCCAACTCCAACCATCATTAACGGCCAAATCACTAAGCTGAATGGACAAAATAAGATCCTGATCACGTGAAACAAACAAGTCTCTCACAACATCCTCATCCCAAGCGCGAGTGTCAACTTGAAAGAGGCAGCTGACTGATTTATTCATAAGAGCAGGGTGCCTTGTAACGACATAGCTGTTAGAACTTTGTGGAAGCCAAGGATCTGCAAGAATGGATACATTTTTCCCATTAGCGATTGTCCTTTGAGCATAGAAATGTACTAGATCTTTAGCTTCAAGAATACTTCGCCAGATGAAACTAGGATTAAACTATTAAATTTTAATTTAATGGCAAATAATAAAAGATAAATTTAAATTTTTATATTTAATTTAGCTATTTAATTAAAAAATATGTATATCAAAATACATCTTTTTTTACACAATATCAAAAATATATTTGTATACAAATATTTAAATCAAATTCAATTTTTTTAACATAGACTTTTATTTTTTCGTTCAATTCTTTTATGTATATATAAGTGCTAATACAGAATTCTGTTAACAATAGTGAGGCTCTTTAAAATAAAATTAACTATAATGGAAGAAATTAAAATAAATAATAATAAATAATACAAGATAATTTTTATATGATTTTGTAGTTAAATTTACATAGTTCATGAGTTCATATTAATTTTGAGTTATATCTTTACAGAATACAATATTAATTGTATGAAATACTGAATTTTTACTCTTGTTCTTACACAGTGATCTTTTTTTAACTTAAAATTATGTCCCTATTAAAATGACAGTTATTCAATTTTGTTCTTATCTAGATAACTTTTTACGAAATGTGGACAATCTCCACGTTTCGTATTTACAGCATGTGGAATAAATGAATTAACTGCTGGTAATCACCTTTTATCTTTATCTAAAAGCAGTTGTTTCATTTATCTTGTTTGAGGCCCCTCACAAATTATATTTGTTAAATATGTATTCCCATTCCTCAAATGCTTATCTTGGGATGTACGCTTTATTACTTTATTTATTGTAGTTTTTTTTTTTTTTTTTTGAGATAGATCGCCTTTTCCTCATATTCCTCAGTCTTTAAACATACTCACGAGTATGTGGCTCAATGAGTTGCATATTTGAATTTTATCCTCACCTCTTTTTTTTTTTTAATTATAACCAGTTATGAAATATTATGTTTTTTTCGTTTTTACTCAATTTGTTATGAAACTAGTTTTGTTCTTAATTTATGTTTCAGTACTTTAGGAACTAATTTTCTCTTTATTTTTTAATAACTAGTGTGTTATTTATTTTTACTCATTATGTTATAAAACCGTTTCTATTTTAATTATAACTGGTTTGAGTTATTTTGTGTTATTTATTTTTATTCATTATGTTATAGAACTAGTTCTATTTTAATTATAATCAGTTTGAGTTATTCCGTGTTATTTAATTTTATTTATTATGTTATAGAACTAGTTTTATTTTAATTTATATCATGAGACATTTAACTCCTGTCACATTTTCTGACGATGATGACAACTTCAGTAACTTTTTCGATGACTTTTCCGGTAATAATGATTTTTCCAATAACTTCTTCGATAGCAATGATTTTTCTGGTGAAGTTTTCGATGCCGACAACTTTGTGATATTTGCTGTAGAAAACTTTATCAGCTTTATGTATGGTTATTTGTTTGGTTTCTTATATTTTAAATTTTGATTATTTTATATTCTCATATTTTTTGTATTATATTGGAATAATTACATAAGACACCATTTTTTATAAAATAATTACATTTTTACGTTAAAAGAATTTTTTTTTACATTTTTACGGTTTTTCAAAAATAACATGAAATCAACAAGAAAACTACATAAAAGTAACATGAAAATAACAACAAAAAATAACATACATATAACAAAAATCAACAACAAATTAACAAGAGTACAACATAAAAAGACAGTATTTTCTGTAAATAAAATAAAAAAAATCGTAAAAATGTTTAAAATTCCGTAAAACCGTATTTTTGTTGTTTTTATGTTTTTGTGAAATAATCTCTCTTTTCAATAAGATTCCCAACCTAAAAAATTTTATTAGCCCGTAACTTTTAAAAATTAGCATCATTAGTTCTTTTTACTTTTTCTTTGTGTGTTTTTTTTTTTTTTTCTTAAAAAGAATAATGAGTATTTTTCTCCTGAACTTGCACTACCAAATAATATACCTTATGATATGTGGCTTATTAAAAAGTACTCTTAATATAAGGGAAATTTCAATTTTTGACCCTAATAATACAACATATATCAAAATTTATACCCCTTTATAATTTGTACAAATTTATTCCTATAATTTTAAAAGTTTCCTAAAATACCCCCTAAATTAAAAATTCCCTCTCTCAGACGTTCCCTCTCTCTTTCTGACGCTCCCTCTCTCTCTCGCTCTTCACGATCACGAACCCCCCCCCCCACATTTCCCTCTCTCAGACGTTCCCTCTCTCTCTCATTCTCTCTGTTTTCCTCACGAGCACGAACCACAACCCACAAGCCCTCACGAACCCACAACCAACCCGCTCCCACACTCACGAACCCACAAACCAGACTTCCCCTCTCTCTCTCTCTGTTCTCCTCACGAGCACGAACCCACAACCCCTCACGAACCACGACGAGGACGATCCAGGACCACGACGACGACGAAGCACTGAACTTCACTGAAGTGAACCATTGAACCACGAAAAGGTAAGTTTTTTTCTGTTTAAATTTTAGAAATTTCAATGCGAATTTCTGTATGTGCTTCAGATTTTGTGTGTTTTAGATTGTATATGCGAATTTAGATGTCAATAGTTGCATGTTGTATGTGTTGGATATGTTTCAATGGTGTTTTCTGTGTTTTTACTTAGTTGTCGATGAAATGTCGATAGGATGTCGATATGTGTAGGTATCTGGTTATGTGCTTGAACATTGTTGTCGACAGGTTGTCGACGTAATGTCGACTACTTGTCGATGGTTTTACCTTTGTTTTGATATTGTGTATGTCGACGTAATGTCGACTACTTGTCGATGGTTTTACCTTTGTTTTGATATTGTGTAGTTTTGCCCTAGAATGTCGACAATTTGTCGACTGTATGTCGATAGTTTGTCGATAATAAGTTGCAGTTCATTCTTGTGCAAGTTTACTGTTAGGATGTCGACAATTTGTCAACTGTATGTCGACATTTTGTCGATTATAAGTCCCAGTTCATTTTGTTGGTATAATGTCGACGATTTGTCGACTGTGTGTCGATAACTTGTCGATGTTGGTAGTTTGCCACTGCTCTTATGGTAATGTCGATAGAATGTCGATCGTATGTCGACTGTTTATCGACCAGTTATGAATGTTTGTTAATGTCGACAGAATGTCGACATGATGTCGATGTTATGTCGACATTTCTTAACTTTTTTGACATTTAAATTTGTTTGGTCTTTGATTTTTCAGATGGCTCCCAGACTCATTATTCCAGCACCCGAGCATTTCACTGGCCGCGTCACATATAGGGGCACTGGAATTTTTGCAAAAATCAAAGCTCGGTTTGAGGAGTTCAACCTTAACAACACGGCGAAGGAAAGCCGTTTCGGGAGCTTCTGGAATGACGTACCACTGACATTCTCCTCGGTGTTATTTCACCAGCTGATGCTCCACAAAATGAAAGTGGATGCTCAGGAGGAGTTGAGGATGAGGTTTTATGTTGGTCGGAAGGAGGTCCGATTCGGGGTGCTGGAGTTTGCACTCATTACGGGTTTGGACTTCTCCTCGGGGCCAACAGAAGAGGAGAAGGCTGCGCGAGTCGCGCGCTCGGGGTCAGACCGATTGATCAACACATATTTCAACCGGTCTGATACTGTGAAGACAGAAGCACTCCAACTTCCTCACAACCGCCGAACCCGGAAGACTTGTACAAGCTCGGCTTGTGCTTGTTTGTGGAGTCAGTGCTTCTGGGCCGCGAGGCCAACGCGCTGATCACGCCTCACATACTTAGATATGTGGAAGACCTCGAGTTCTTCTTCCGGATTCCTTGGGGGAAGCACTCATTCGCCGGTACTCATGCACTCGCTTCAGAAAGACATGTTGAAACAGAAGGCCAACTACGAGAAGAAGCTGAGTTCGGATGTTCAGCACGAGTGCAAATACACAACATATGGCTTCGCACCTGCAGTCCAATATTGGGCGTACGAGGCCATTTTGGAGGTTGGCAAGAGGTATGGCACGAACCACGGGATTCGGTTCCCCAGGATGCTTAGCTGGACGAGCAAAGGCGATATGGGGAAGAAAGACATCAGCGCATTATTTTCTAGACGGGTATGATTTTCACTTATGTTCTGAATAATTATTTAACATAAATGCTTGTAATAAATGCTAAATGGTTTTATTTTGATATTTTTTAAACCATAAACAGAATCTGGAAGTGGTGAAGGGGCTACTTCCACGGACAGAGGAGGAGGCATTTGTGAGGACAATTTCTTACGATGGTGTGGAGAACCCGGTTGATGATGTTGTGGATGACACGAGAGGCCGAGGCAGTAGTCGGGTACCGTAGACTCAGGTCCCAGACACTCAGGAAAGAGACACTCAGGTACCAATTTTTGGAACTTTTTTTTATGTCTTCATTTTTTATTATTTTTGTTTTGTGATATTTGTTACATTGTGGAATTATCGTATGCTTACCGTATTTTTTTGATATATATTTTTTCAGGCCACTGGTTCAGAACCTCAGCCCAGTGCACCATCTTCATCAGGCGTTCGGGGTGCCGAGTACACTGATTTAGTGGCTCGGTTGGATAGGATCGAGGCTGACACTCAGGGTCTGTATGCTGCTCAGGCCGAGCTGAAGAAGGCATACGAGACCAGCCATGTAGAGCTGAAGGGTGGTCAGAACGTAATTATGGAGCAGCTCAGACACATATTGGCCATGTTGAATCGTCCGCCAACGACAGCTTCGACACGGAGGCCCCAGCAGATCCATCTACCCCACCACCACCGCTTCACCCCCAGTAGAAGAGGATGAGGTCTTCCCCGACGATTACGATCCTTATGAGGGAGCTCCAGCGACTCCGATCGAGGCACAACCTCTTATCCATGTACATGACACCGAGTCGCAGGGTGAGATTCTGTCCATAGAGGCACAACCTGCAGTGGTTAAGAGTCGGAAGAGGAAGAGAAAGCCTCCTGTATGGTTCGGTGACTATACGGAGATGAAGAGGAGACATAGGCCATCTTCGACTTTTGATCCCCTAGAGCCACCGGATGAGAAATTGTTAACCACTTTCCGAAAGTGGTGTGTTGGACTCATTCCGAACCACCGACTTCGGGATTTGAGAAGTGGTGATTACGGTCCAGGATTCTTTTGGGTAATGCTCACACCAAAAGAATGGCTTACAGATGACGTAAGTAAAGTATTTTATAATATTACTTCACTTTTCAACTTTATGTGCAATTAATATATTTTTTTGTCTAACTGACATTTCCCTTTATATGCAGCATATAGATGCAGCAATGCATATGCTGAGGAGGCGACGCACCGACTATCCACTGACATTTCCTCAGAAGGGTATCATTCTCTCCACATTCGTGACCGCCATGATCAGCAGTGCATAGACGAGCCACAAGGGTCCGAGGAAAAACTTTAAATGGGAGGATTATATCCTCGACTACTGCACAGGGTTTCATAAGGTATTGTTTTAGTAAGATTTTAAATGTTAATTGTTTGGGAAGATTATTATGGTTTGTTAATTGTTTCGTTGTTCTCTGTAATTACAGTCCCAAGTCTTTGAGAGATGGAGGGGTAACGAGTTTATTTACTTCGTTCTGCACCTTCCCACGGCAAGACACTGGGTCACAGTTGAAGTCGACATAGAGCTGTGGAAAATTAATGTCTACGACTGTGATTCCAACGTCTGTCATTGGACCGCCTTGGAACCCATCATGAAGGTTTGGGCGTAACCGCCGCCCTCGCTACTCCTTGCAACCGGGAATTTCCACATAACAACCAGATCATGGCGTTAGCTAACTGTGAGATCACGGTGCTTCCAAAATTGCACGCGACTCGAGCCACTCACGACTTAGTTCCGAAGTCAGCAACTGTGCACATAGCGATAAAAAAGTACTATAGTATTAAAATATGTTTTACGTTAGACTGACTTTACATTTTTTTTTGCATTTAGTGGTGATTGTGGCGTGTATTGCATTGAGTATGTGGAGCATCTCATGATGCAGCGTGGATTGACCGATGTGACGCCAGACCGGATAGCCATGTTTCGTCAACGGTGGTGTGTCGATTTATTTTACCAAAATGTCGCCGATTATATGTGTAATTATTGGGACATTGTATATTTTGTGTAATTAACATTACGATTATGTATATATAGATTTTCTTTTCGTTCAAATTTTGATAATTATACGTGGTTTCAAATATAAAATATCAACATTATTCAACAAAAATAACTATTAAACCTAAAAATAATTAAAATATTTGAAAAATATTCAACCTCAACAAAAATAACTATGACAAAATATGCATCATTACAATATATCAAATTTCCCAACGAATACGTACAAGACGCCTCAGATGCGGGCTTTGCATGTTGCTCTGTTGTGGCCTGAAGCACCACGGCGAGCTGCGGTTTCGTGGTACGGAACCTTTTTATCACCGGACGGGAAACGGTTCTCCCGTCTTCTTCCAAAGCCGTTGCTTTTTCTTGGACGACCTACGGGCTTCTTTTCCACAGTACCCCA
The DNA here is from genome assembly GCF_029168945.1 of Cannabis sativa. Lineage (NCBI taxonomy): Eukaryota > Viridiplantae > Streptophyta > Magnoliopsida > Rosales > Cannabaceae > Cannabis > Cannabis sativa. Next base: position 40,878,779 of record NC_083608.1, on the reverse strand, counting down.
ACTTTCATATTCTTGATGTGTTCTCGGAGAACCCAATCATCCTCGTCACCGGCGAGATTGATTGTATCATCGTAAATCTTCCTCCACGTTTCTTTTGAATAATAAGGTGAGCAAAGCGTGTACACACTTGTGTTCGTTTTCAATGCCGCGCACATGCATGAAGGCAAGGGAGTTTCAATAACGTAAACACGCCGCAGTGCATGTTCTTTCAACTAGATTCACATCACCACCTCTTTCACCGTTAGGTCCCCTACCAACGTTATACAAATTGGCTCCATTTCGTTGGACGCGCCTGTACCTTGCATTTTCATGAATTTTTGCCAAGTTTTTTTCGAAGAGCGTGGCCAAAGGGGTGGCACATTTGTCAGCATTTTCGAGGCGATCAGCGAACCACGATTGGAGTGTGAACTCGATAAATTCAACCAAAGTAGTTATTGGATATTTCCCGAACTCTTCGTGACACTATTGAAGCTTTCGGCGGCGTTGCTCGTCATGATGTTGTATCTATCGCCCAAACAATAAGGGTGAGCCCACTTCTCAAACCCTATACTCTCCACATATGCAACGATGGCCGGATTCATCTTTCTAAGCTTCTCGAACTCTCTATCGCATTCGGTCTTCGACCATGCGTAAGCAACATTATATATTTGGTTGTGAAAAGCATCGGCCTTGAATTTGGCGTTCACGATCATAACAATGTGGTGATAGCATGCACAGTGGACTGCTTCGGGAAAAACGAGTTCAACAGCATGATCGATGCTTTGATGCCTATCTGACACAAACACTAAGTTCTCAACCACGCCAATTGCTACCCTCAACTTCTGTAAGAAATACGTCCAGAGTCGTTATTCTCACCGTCAACGATACCATAAGCAACCGGCAACAATTGGTTGTTCGCATCGTATGCCACAAAGAACTAACATTATACCGCCGTACTTCGTCTTCAAGAAGGTGCCATCGATACTCAAAACAGACGACAAAAAGAAAAGCCCCTTCTACATGCACCGAGTGATATAAAACAAGATTTGAACCGCTCATCCTCTAAGTACAAGTCAGTAATGGTACCTGGATTCTTCTGTTCCAGCATGTACAAGTACCCAGGAAGCTTCATGTATGAAAACTCAGGCGTACCCCTAGCATACGTAAGTCCCATCTCCCTGCACCTCCACGCCTTCACATAACTCATACTGATACCGTAGTTGTCAAACATGTCCCTCTGTATGTCTTTAGCCTTGTACTTAGTTCCGTCTTGGGTGTACTTCCCCTTAATAAGGTGGCCAACTACCCATGGTGCTGCTTGACGGTGATCTGAACGTCTCGCATTCAAGTTACATGTGTGTTCATTATGAAATACAGTGACCTCAAAGTTGTCAGAATGCATCTTCTTCCTCCCCCTCAATCTCCATTTACAATCTGGAGCCTTGCATGTAACGTACAACACATCAGGGGATGACTTCTTCACCATCCACTCGAAATTGTTATTAAGGGCAAACCTACCCACAACTTGTCTCAATTCTTCCTTGTTTTCATAAAAATTACCAAGCTCTATCACCCCTGCTTCCTTACTTTGTAAACAAGTAGTTAGCTCATGATTTTCCATTATATCTTCCTTTGTCCACATGGGAGCTTTGAACTTGGTACAAACTTCGAAAGAGGAGAACGTTGAGAAGGTTGCATGACGAGCATGTTCTTCAGTTCTGCCTGGTCGACTACTGCTAGTTCCAGGTGTAGTGCGATTTTCACTACGAGGTTGTCGTTCTCGCTGTGTACCTTGGTTACTCGGTACACACTCTAACCTCAACAATGGTCCCTCTACGGGTTCATCGACTGCTAAATCATGGTCATCGTCCATATTCAAATCTACAATAGGATCATTATTGTAGAAGGGTGTATCGAACTCTTCAAACTGATGAAATCCTGTCGCTTCTTGTTCTTGCCCTACATTGGTCGGAACATCAAAATTGGTCGGAACCTCTAAATTGGTCGGAACCTCTAAATTGGTCGGAACCTCTAAATTGGTCGGAACCTCCTCATTCACACCAATCCCAACATCTGTTTCGGGAACGCAAGACCCTACCACACTCCGAGGGAGAGGATTAGTAGGCGGCGTAGGCTCCGAATTCCCAACTTTTCTCACCTTGGTCACGAATAATGGCATAAACTCTGTATTTGACATTGTTGCCCTCATCTCTAAAAACGTTCTCAGTTGGCGTTCTCTCTTAATAACCTCTGGCGCAACCATTTTCCCCTTCATGTACAAGGAACAAATCTCCAACTTTAAATCATACGCTACCGGATCAACTTCCAACTCTTCATATAAAATTTGTCGCAGTTCTTGTAGGGTTGTCTCGGTTGTAACTGTCAACGTCAAGCTGCTATTTGCTTTGTAGATCCAATTATAATTCTCACATAACCAAACACCATCGTACGATACAACAAGGAACACTTTGTCTCCTGCAATTGCAAACCAAAAAAACAAGGTCAGTAAAGGAAAAAACACCAAAAAAAAATAAAAATCGACATCCCATCGATATCAATAGACATAATGTCGAGAAGCACAACACCAGAAATTAGGGCACTGATTGTCGACATTGTGTCGACATATTATCGACATACAATCGACAATAACAACAACCATGCTCGTCATCGACATAATATCGACATATCATCGACATTCAATCGACAATTAAAAACGGTTGCACATTAAATGTTAATAAATTTTACATACGTTCCCAACAACCCTTCCCAACTGAAACGTTGCATGTCAGACACGTGTCATATCGACATGAAGTCGACATGATGTCGACATGTCGTCGACAATTAAAAACGGTTGCACATTAAATGTTAATAAATTCCAACAACCCTTCCCAACTGAAACGTTGCATGTCAGACACGTGTACTATCGACATGAAGTCGACATGAAGTCGACATGTCGTCGACAAATGTGTTAGCAGTGACACTAAATTGACATGTTGTCGATAAGATGTCGACATAGTATCGACATTTTGTCGATAAATACGCCATTTCATGCGTTTTTCCCTGTACAGTTACGCATTTAATGACCATTAAATTTTCATACATTCCCAACATTTTTACTGCTCTATAAAAGCAAAGGGAAATCAATTTCATAAGTGCTCTTGTATTCTACCTATCTCTTACTCTTAAAAATTTTCTCTTATTCTCTTAAGTTTGAAATATGGCCCCAAGGAAGAACGGCAAATTCCCCATCCTAACTCCTGAGGAGCTGAAGCAGGAGGAGGATGTTGGCATAGTTACTCCTGCAATGCAGAAAGTTTTGGACGCCGCTCGAGCTTTCGAAAGAGAGCGAAACGGTAACGAGTTCAGGTTCATGCAACTTGAACGAGAATTTGCAAAAACTGGTGAATGGCCGGCTCCACCACCTGGGTTCCCCGAAGGATGCCGTCGTTGCAAACTGGGCATCTTCAACGGTAAACCGGTGAAGCCTGGAACATTATGCAAGTATTGCAAGGCTCACCCACAAGCCAAAGAATTTAAAAAAAAATAATTTCTTATGTTATGATTTGTGGGTTTTATTTAATGTTTTTTTTTTAATTTTTATGAACTTTTATTTTCTGTTTTTTTTTTTATGTTTTTTTTTTGTTATTTTTAATGAAGTTTATTTTCTGTCAATGTTATGTTATGTTTTATCTACGGTATTTTTCCATTGCATCGATATTTTGTCGACATCATGTCGACAAAATATCGACAACTTCTAAAAACAACAAAAATGCTTGTTGTCGACATTCTGTCGACAAACAAGTCGACAAAATGTCGACAAATAGTTAATCCCAAAAGTTGGTTGCATGATGTCGACAACATGTCGACATAAAGTCGACATAACGTCGATAATGGTCGTCACTGACCTTTCCTCTATAATCATCGACAAACCATCGACATATCATCGACATATCATCGATAACACTGGAAAACCCAGAAATCGACTGAAAACCAGATCTGCCAGATCTCAACAATTTCAGACCAAAAACAAAGCGCTCCAACAATAAACACACGTATAACAATTTTAAACTACATAAAGTCAAACAAAATGCTTAAAATGCAACTTACCCATTATAATGGTGTAAGATTCTTGAGTGATGTTGTATTGTGCTTCGGTTTTCCACCAACACCCACCGAGAAAACAACCATGCAACAGCAAATAATTACGTGTGGGACGGATTTCAGCTTCGGTTTTTCATAAATTTTTCAATTTTTTCCTAGAGAGAGAGAGTGGTGCACGAGAGAGAGAGGGAAGAGGGAAGAGAGAGAGAGAGAAATACACTTTCAGATTTTAGCTTTTTTTTTTTTTTTTTTTAAAAAAAAAAGGGTAAAATGGGAAGTTCATGTAATTAATGGACTAAATTTGTACAAATTATAAAGGGGTATAAATTTTGATATAGGTTGTATTATTAGGGTCAAAAATTGAAATTTCCCTAATATAATACAGTTATAAATTTGCACCTTTTGCTAAATTTTGTAACATTTAACCATTTAATTGGTGATGAAGCTTTATAAAAATTGGTGGTGAAGCTTTATGAAAATTAGACCAATAAATTAGCTACAGCCAGCATTTCCTATCTCTAGGAAATATGAATATATATGAATTAACAAATGGAGAAAAACTGATAATAACAACATTAATGACAGTTGATAAAAAAAACACCATTAATGACATAAAAATCCATGAAATAATTAGATTTCTATATTAGAGCCATCAAATTGCTATCTAAATTCTAAAGTAATGAATTAATAATAATCTAAAAATGAGGTAAAAAAATATACATGAATATTTGTCACCAAAAGTTAACTACTTGCAACCTGTGTGTTATATTACATAATTTTTATAAAACATCTTTAATTATTTTCACTTTTTTTTTTTTGAACATGAGAACAATTTCCTTGATCAAGAGGTTAAACCTCAAATACCTAAAGAGAAACAATATACATGCAGTATTTTTAATGGTGCAATATGCGCATTCTCAATCTTATAGTATTAAAAGCTTCTCAGATTTAACCTTTGTCACATAAATAGGCCACTAAATCAGTGACATGAACCAAGTGACATGAACCAATTGTGACAAAGAAACTAACACCACCATACTATCAAAGATAGATGATGAAAACTCCACACAAACAGGTGGACTAAATAAACCCATAACAATGGGACTCTTATTGAAAACATAAAAAAAAATAAAGAACATAGGAGATCCATAACCCAAATCCTTGGCCAACCCCTTCAATCTTGAAACACTACCATATTGATGGACGATTTCTTTATGAAACCCCCCCAAAACATAGTCTCGGTCCCCAGCCCGAGAAGACCCAATACAAGAGCCCACTCCGAATTCAAACAGAACTACACTACCATTGACCTTGCAAGAATTCACACCATTCACACCACCACTCCGAATCTGATAGCGCCACCCCCAATTGGAAGCACAAAACCTTAAAAAGATCATCAAATCTTCGATAGAGTCATATAACCCGTCGAAGAAAGCCTACAAACGGTTGAAACAAAAAATGAAGAGAAAAAAATCATAGCAACCCGAGAAAAGTGCACAAACACAAACACTCATACCCAACCATAGCCACACCAAAGCACGAGGGTCGGCGAAGCCCTAGTCGGAAAATCAAAGGTGGAACTTGCAGCTAGTCGCTAGAGAAAAAAAAAAAGAAAAAGATATCCTAAGAAAGGAAAAGTTTTCTATTATTTCACCTCCTATTGATTGGGGTAAGAGTCTTTGTCTATAATTTTATTTTTCTTTCAAAAATCTCTTCTTCTATTTATACATTCCCTTTCCCATGCTTTATTCCTGTCACCTGTTTTGAGCCACGTATTATTATTTTTCTTTCTTATCTCTTCTCTATCTTCTTTGTGAATACATACAAAGAACCAGCTCCGATGAATATTGAGAATTACCAAAGCTGATAAAATTAGATTATTGATTTGATGTCCCCCGATCATAAATATATATATTAATCTACTTATGTTTGAAATCTTTTAAGTTTGTATTCTTTTATCAAGGCAAACAATGATATTTATCAGCGTCCATGTATGTATGTACTAAGCATTGTGGCATAAAATTATTACAATGATTGATCGTGTGTTGACCTTGCGAACCACCACAAGTTATAAATTAAAATATACGAAAAAAAATGCTTGAGAACAAACAAGCAATCATGGACAAGAGGAAAAGAAATATATAGCAACAAAAACAAATTTCTCCCTTGTTGACAGACTCTCTCATGCCTGCACACCCTACAAAATGTCAAACGGAAGAAAGAAAAATAATCCGAAATGGGACTTTCCCCCCCATTATTTTAAAAATGGCACCCTTTATTTTCTTCTTTTTGTGATCGTCCTCATTCCTTACTGCTGATTAATCAGGTTCCTTATCACATATGGCAGGATGCCTCCGTGGTTGAAATAAGCCAACTCCACCTGCAAAAATAATCAGAAGAATTCCATCACCAACCGAAAAAGTGCCCAAAACCAAATGAAGCCAGACAATGGGAATAGAACTGTAAGAAAAAGGGGTGAGCATTGAAAGTACCTCTGTGTCAAATCGCGCCTTACAGGTGAAAGATTTCCCAGTGTCAGTTGTGACAGTCACATCTTGACCAGGCTTAATCTCACTAATATTGCTTGGTAAATCGATGGTGTAACGTTCATGGCCGGTCAATCCTAGTGTCTCTGCATCCTCACCAGACTTGAAACAAAGTGGAATAATACCCATTCCGACCAAATTACTGCGATGAATTCTCTCAAAACTTTTAGCAATCACTGCTTTGACTCCCTGTCATGTACCAAATTTATGCAATAAGATAAGTCGATAAAAACTAACCAATACTTTAAGAAACTTATCAAACTTGTAGACTTGCAGTAATAGAAACAACTCACCAAAAGCATTGGGCCCTTGGCAGCCCAATCCCTAGAGCTTCCACTTCCATACTCAGCACCAGCAATAACAATAGTGGCCTGCCCAGCAGATTTGTACCTCTGTAGAAGCAAATAGAAGGCAAACGTATAGTGATTAACCATACTTGGAAATTATTTGGGCAGAGACATAGTCTTCATCACAAAAGGACAGAAAACACCTACCATTGCAGCATCAAACACAAAAAGCTTTTCTCCTGTAGGAACGTGAACTGTTTTTGGACCCACTTCACCATTCAAAAGCTTGTTAACAAGGCGGATATTTGCAAAAGTACCCCTTGCCATCACTTCATCATTGCCACGACGACTTCCGTAAGAATTGAAGTCCTTACGATCCACACCGCGCTCCATAAGGTACTTTGCAGCAGGACTATCCTTGTTGATACTTCCTGCTGGAGAAATATGGTCTGTTGTAATACTGTCCCCGAAATTCAGCAGACAGTAGGCATCTTTCACTCCATGAGCGCCAGGAGGATCCATGGTCATACTTTTAAAGTATGGGGGTTCGTGAATATAGGTTGAGTTAGAGTCCCAAGAATAAAGTGTAGAAGATGGAACAGACAGCTGATTCCACATTGCATTTCCTTTTGTAATAGCTTCATAAGTACTCTTGAACATTTCTGGCAACACACTGGATTGCACAGCCTAAAGAAGTATGACATACATTTATTTGTATCAGGCAATAGGTAACTTCACAACAATAATCTAAGCACATCATCACATGCAAGCATGAAAATTTTATTCTACCTCCGCAATTTCTTCTGTTGATGGCCAGATGTCTCTGAAAAAGACATCCTTACCATCCTTTCCTTTTCCAATTGGCTCTTTCTCGAAATCAATGTTCACCTGTTGACAAAATTTTATAAGTTATCTAATGTGCATGAAATAAAACATTGCAACAAGAGATTAAGAAGAGCCAAAATAATTGCCAGAACATATAATATTTACTCCTAAAATCATGTGGAAAAAATAATCTCTGGAAGAGACTAAAGCAAGCCCAAACTAAAGGTTTTGTGGCCCTTAATTTCATGCAAGGACAACCTCCATAAAACAGAGTCCATTATGTGAACATCACATCTTCTTTTCAATAACATACAAGTTTTATTTATTTATTCTATTTAGAGGGGGGCAGAGGGGACTGAAATAATCAAGATTTCATTTTAAGGGGAAGATTGTATACCGTGCCAGCAAGGGCATAGGCAACCACTAAAGGAGGTGAGGCGAGGTAGTTGGCCCTTGTCAAGGGGTGAACACGACCCTCAAAGTTTCTATTCCCAGACAGCACAGCAGCTGCTACAATGTCTGCATAAGAATCAAAGAAACAATAAATTAGCAATTGAACTTTGGGATAAAGGATTTACATATGCACAAAACTAAATCAATACTTTCCCCTTTTTATGGTCTGAACTCAATAAAAGGCAGAATTAAAACATTACCGTTGTCAGCAATGGCAGAAGAAACTGATTCATCTAAGTCCCCTGAATTTCCAATACAGGTTGTGCAGCCATAACCAACAATATTGAAGCCCTGTTCATTTAAATATTTCTGCAGGCCACTGCAACAAGCAAATAAAATTTAGTGGACATTCTCGTCTGCAGAGAAGAAATAAATTGGTTAATCCTATGGTAAAATTACCTCTGCAGTAAATATTTTGTGGCAACACCAGAACCTGGGGCAAGACTCGTTTTAACCCATGGCTTGACCTGATCGTCATTTGTAAGCCCTCAGTTAATTAACTCTTGTTTGAAGAGGAAATAAAATATCAAGTAGAAACACTAGGCAAACATAAAAGAACAGCTGTGATTGAAGAAACTAATGAGCAGGTAATCATTAGAACACTGCCCTACCTTCAAGCCAAGTTCACTAGCTTTCTTTGAAACAAGGGCAGCTCCAAGCATGACACTTGGGTTTGATGTGTTGGTGCAGCTTGTAATTGCAGCAATCACAACACTTCCATGCTTAAGCTCTGCTGGTTGTCCGTGAAATGAAAAATTAGCCACTTTGTCTTGTGTTTCTTTCGGTACAGCAAATCCCTGCATTATGTCAGGTAATCAGGAAAAAAAGTAGACGAGATTATATTGAAACAAATTCATAGTAACTATGCAGAAACAATAAGTGTTTTTTCATTTTCCATCTCCTGGATTGGTAATCTAAATACTTATTTTCCAGTCCTCATCTGTGTAAACATAGCCTAGATAAATTGATTCTGGGGACTGATGTATCGCAAATACCATAACTCTCGGGAAATCAATTAAAACAGTAAAAAATGAATCGAGGTAGCACAAAGTTTTACTACTAACCTTGAACCCAACTTTGTTATCAAGACAAGCATGCCAATCAGCTTTCATTTCTTTCAAAGCCACACGATCATGAGGCCTGTTAAGGATAATGGTTAAGACATGAATATATAACACGTCTGTGTGCTTTAAGAGCTAAATAGTTGTGCAGTGGGATCACATACCTCTTTGGTCCCGAAACACATGGCTCGACATCCGACAGATTCAATTGTAGGTAAGATGAGTACACTCTATCTTGTTGAGGCTGAAATTATAATGTTACGGTAGTTGTGTTACAGACAAAAAAAAAATATTGGTTTGTAAAGTATAATTTTATATTTGAGAAAGTTGCGCTGCATAATTGATCAACAAATAAGAAAAAGTGGCTTATGAAACTATATTACCTCATTATAGTCAACAAAAAGATTATTTGCCCTCAGATAAGCTTCAACCATTGCAACCTACATAAAAACGAAAGACAGGTTCACCACTGATTTATAAATACTAAATAAAGAGAAGATTGCATATTTTGAAATTTATGCTCTGGTAAAATACTCACAGTCTCATCACTTCTACAAGTCAATTTGAGGTACTGCAAAGTAACCTTATCAACAGGGAAGAATCCCATGGTTGCACCATACTCAGGAGACATGTTGGCAATGGTGGCTCTGTCAGCTAGTGATAATTCACTCATACCATCACCTACAGGCACATAAAATCATGAAAACTTTAGATCAGGCTATGTATAAAGGAAAGAAAATGTAATTTTCACAAACTGGAATCAAGTTTACCAAATTACCATAAAATTCAACAAATTTGCCAACCACTCCATGCTTCCTCAGCATTTGTGTTACAGTTAACACCAAATCAGTCGCCGTAACTCCATTGTTCAATTTACCAGATAATTTGAACCCAACAACACCAGGCAAGACCATGCTCATGGGCTATCAATCAAAGCACGTAAAATATTAGGGTCATTTGAAAAAAGAAAAGAGAAAAAAAAGTCTGTACACACAATTAGAAAATGTGATTTTGCAGTTGTACTAAAACTCAATATCAATCTATAATAAATGCAAACAGCAAAAATAGCTATTATACCAACAATTCATTACCTGACCAAGCATTGCAGCCTCTGCTTCAATACCTCCGACTCCCCAACCAGCAACTCCCAGCCCATCAATCATGGTTGTATGGGAATCAGTTCCAACAACACTGTCTGGGTAGAGTAGGCCATCAGTGTTGAAGACGACACGTGCAAGGTATTCAAGGTTAACCTGAATTACACCAAGTTATCTCTGAGTCAAGTCTAAAAACAGCTAATCAAATAGAGCATGAAAATTATCATGTTACCTCAAGTTTACTCTTCAGACAAATAATATGGTAAAAAGAAAAAATAAAATGCAGAAGCGGGTGAAACAACAAATATATATTGCTGTAAGTTACAAAAAGAAAAAACTGTATGCCAGGTTTTTAGAAGCTTATCATCTAAAGTACTTTACCTGATGCACGATACCGGAACCAGGTGGAACAACAAGCATGTTCTGGAAAGCGGTCGACCCCCATTTGAGAAAAGCAAATCTCTCCTTGTTTCTCTGGAACTCAAGCTCCATATTGGCCTGCACTGCATTTTCCGATCTTGCAACATCAACTTGAACTGAATGATCAATGACGAGATCCACAGGAACCTGAATGAATGGATAAGGTGGGACATGATATAGTATGAAAAAAGAAGAGCATATAACAAATCAAAATGACAAACGAGAGGTGACATGTTTAGCCAATGGTTCAACTGCCATAAATAATAAGATGAGTTTCTAATTTACAAATAATTCGTTTAAATGGCATATAATGTGCATGGAGATATTTAAGAAAATAAAAGAGCTACAATTTCATACCAAAGGGTTGATCTTGTTCGAATCACTGCCAAGTTTATTCATGGCATCACGCATACATGCAAGGTCAACCACAGCTGGAACACCGGTAAAATCCTGGAAATATAAGAAAATCAAGGACAGCATTAGTGGGGGAGAAAACAAACGTAGAAAAAAAAAAGATTCAGTGCTCTAATCCGTGATCCAAGCCATGAAGAAGAAACGACAAAGGTTAAAGTATGTTGAAGTATTGAATTCATACTATACCTGTAAGAGGACACGGGCAGGCTTAAAAGGAATTTCGACTTGCTTCGGTGCACTATTCTCCCAATCAATGATTTTCTCAACATCTTCCTTTTTGACTTGGAAGTTGTCACAGTTTCGAATAGCTGATTCCAGAAGAATTCTAATAGAGTAGGGCAGCTTATCTGTCAGTTTTCATGTCAAAATTAAACTAATGTTAGAAAACATTTTAGATGATAAAAGGAGAACTGAACATATTTCAGGAATAAGTGTTAGACTTATTACCAATCCTTGGATCGTTCAAAGAAGGAAGACTGTAGAACTTTCCGAATTCACCACCCCCAGGCTTGGGAAGACTGGTCAGGTTTGCCTTGAAAGGATTTTCAGAAGCTGATACAGAGAAGATGAAAATCATAACATAAATTTTTCAGCTCAATAACTCTTGACTGATATTTTCCTCAAGGAACATTATAACAAGTCATTTCCATTAACTGATTATAAATATTATGCGATTCACAAGCTGAGTTTTAGCAAAATTTGCAATCCATACAGCTATAACTGAAGAATTTTATAAACATGTATACATACACATAAAATTGCATATAAGTCTGAAAAAACACACTCCGTTTCCAATTTAAAAATTTACGACATTAAATTAAATCTATGCGAAATGAATAGTAGAACAGCTAGCTTTGGGATCAGAATTCAGAACAGGACATAGAAAGATTCAAAAATACGAAATCGTAGTAATATTTAAATATACATATATACAGATTCATAAATAATCATATCTAAGGTCAAAATATATACGTAAATGAAAGACGGTCAACTGTACAAAAAGTCAATATCCGAGAAACAATGAATAGGAGATAGAGTACCCATGGTAGCAATCTTGCGCTGAAATTGTTCAATCACAGGAGCGACAGCCCTGATCTGAGAGCGGAGAGTGTAAGGAGAACGCCAATGAACGCCGTGGCTCCAGCGAGGAAGTGAACGAAACGCAGATGAGGAGCTAAGCGATCGGTGAACAGATGAAGTAGAAGAAGGTTTGGGAATCGAGGACGAAAAGGCTCGAGAGAAAAGCCCGGTAGCCCTAGAAGCTCTGATGAGCGAAGAGGATGAGGATGAGGCCATTATATACATAACAATGATTCACACATTCATACACAAAACAACAAGAACAGATTTAGAGATAACGATTACTGGATTGATTGATCGATTGCTTTGATCAAGAAGATAAGAGAGAAAAAGAAGGAAACAGTAATGGAGGAGAAGAGAAGGAAGAGGAGCTCAGCAAACAAACGACCTTTTTGTTTTTATATTTCGGTGTTTTTTTTTACTGAATGAGTCGCAGAGGCGTGTGGTGATGGTGAGTGAGTTTAAGCTGAAATTGGGGTCCTAGGGCTGCGTGCCCTTTCTCTTGGGCTTCTAGAGAGTCGATTATTATTTTTTTCTTTTTCTTTTGGCTTGGCTTTTCGATGGAAGATGGAAAATGGGATTAAGCGGTGGATGGAGACTGGAGAGGAGAGCTTCTTTGGACAAAACTCCTCTGAGGTGAGTTGCAGCTGCTTATAAGGTGTGGTAGCCAATCAAGGGTTACTATGGTGCCCTAGGCTTGTTTTGTCGGGCCCATAAAGGCCCACCCTATCAATCCCCGTAATGCTAATGTAATATGAAATTTAATGCTAATGTAATGTCAATTATTGGTGTCTAATGTCAACCATAACTTTGCCAATATAAAATTGTTATTGTCCGTACTTAAATAATTTTACTTATTATTAATTTATATGATAATTTTTTAAAGTTTTTCTTATGAAATTTTATTGCTTTTTTGGTTAGATTAAAATGGGCTTAATGTTTTATTTTGGTTTAAGAATAAATCAGATATAATAATTATGCTCTCACCAATTTTGTTCACCATGGGCAGTGTTAAAACTATTGGTGTGGTTGGTATGTCAATACTTTTCTTCAAATGTTATTGGGATACGGTTGGTGAGGATTTCTATGCTTCAATTGGGGATTTCTTCGGTTCGAGTATGATGCATAAGGAGATCAACTCGACTAATGTGATGCTTATTCTGAAGGTCCTAAATCCCCAGAAGGTGTCCAGTTCAGGCCTATACCCTTGTGCAATGTCATTTATAAAGTGCTCTCTAAGATTATTGCTAATCGAATGAAGCCTCTACTTCCTAGATCCATCTGTCCCACTCAATCCGCTTTTATCTCAGGACAATAATGTCTTGTTGCAAGAAATTATCCATTCCTTTAAGCTTAAGAAGGGTAAGGAAGGGTTTTTTGCGGTCAAAATTGATCTTTTCAAAGTTTATGACAAGTTGAGTTGGTTGTTTATAGAGCAGGTGCTCAAAAATTTTGGAGTCCTAGAGCGATTTCATCACTGGTATTCCAATGTATTACTACATTTTCGCCTAATATTTGTCTTAATAGAGGACTAATTGGGAAGATCATTCTAAAGTGCGGAATCCGCCACGAGATCCTTTGTCTTTGTACATTTTCATTGGGGCGACTGAAATCCTTTCCAGATTGTTGAAAGAGGCTTTGGGAAGTGGTAGAATCAAAGAATTAAGCTAGGTAGTGATGGGCCAATATTATCTCACCTCTTCTTTGCGGATGACATTATCCTTTCGGGAAGAGCTAATGTTAAGGAAGTCCGAAATTTTTGGGGTTGTCTGGAAAAGTCTTGTTCGTGGTTAGGCCGGAAAGTCAACAAACTTAAAAATGTCAATTTTTTCAGTAGGAATACCACTATAGGAATGAAAATGGGAATTAAAAGTATTCTTAGCGTAGATTGCCCAACAGGTAACATCGAATAGATGGGGCTTCTTGTGTTTAGAACCCGTCAAAAGGATATTGATTTTAACTTTATCTTGAAGAACCTTTCTTCCAAGCTTTAGGGGTTAGAAAGTGAAAACTCTTTTTAAAGTGGGTCGTGCCACACTTATTAAATCAGTTGGTCTATCCCTCCTAGTTTATTCTATGCAAATGATAAAACTTTCTCAATGGTTGCCATCAAAAATTGATGGCATAGTCCGAGACTTCTACTGCAGAAGTGAGAAGGGAAATCACAATTTATATCTCAAAGCGTGGGATAAAATTTGTCTTCCCAAATGTTAAGAATGGTTAGGCTTTCGAAGAATTATGGAGATGAATTGAGCCTTTCTTGCAAAATAGGGGTGGCAACACATTAATAAATAACAATCCTTATGTTGTAAAGTGCTAGCTACCAAATACCTCAAGAGTACCCATTTCCTTCAATGCAATTATAAGAACTTCGATTCGTGGTTATGTAAGATTGTGGTTAAGGCAACAGATATTCTTAGGAGGGGTGCTTGATATGTGGCAACTGATGGAAGAGATATCAATATCTGTAAAGATCGACACATGGTAATGTCTTTTTTCCAACTCCTAATGGGGTTCCTTCTTCAAGATATATGACCGTGGCTGACTTATTATTGGAGAATGGGAAGTGAAATCTTCTGAAACTAAATTGGTTGTATGGTCGGGACACTGTTTAAGCCCTTTTAAAAGGGGGAAAGCATTCAGGACAAGGGAGGGATCACTTAATTGGACCATGGAACCGAATGGTAAATTTTTCCACCAAATCTACCTACCTTTTGCAGGCTCTTGAGAGAAACCCACACTGTCATGTTGTTCCTTCTTTGTGGAACAAACTTTAGAATAGTAAAATGTATGAGCGACATAAAGTACTCTGGTAGAGCATCATTTCCAATGCTCTTCCGATTGGAGCCATCCTTAAAGATCATATGAACACCAAAGACCATCCTGTCCGATTTGTGGGAGAGATGAGGAAATTATGGAACATCTTTTTTTTCCATTGTAATGGCATCTCATCTGTAGAGAACTTCTCCTTGGGGTCCCATTCCTATTCGAGAATCAGGGACTATAATGTAATATTATTAACTTGAGCTTTTTATATACCCAATTTAATTTGTTTAGTCTTTAGATATTCCCACTTTAATTTCTTTGTATCATTTCATACATATAAATACCCATAAAATATATAATAAATGTGTTTTTCATCTCCACATATAGGTAGTAGTAAAGGAAATTCTCACTTATTTTATTGGAGTCATTTTGATTTGTACAATAATGCGTAAATTGAGATATATACATATACTAGTCGGAGGCAAGTGTATTCAACATGACTTTTTATTTTAAAGGGACTCATTTATTATAAAAATATGAAAAATTTTATTTATATTCTACAAATTAACTACAAAAAATGTTATTTTTTCCAGCACATTTTTGTGCTAACAAAAGTTTAGTATTACGCTGGTAAAATAAAATTTACTTTGGATGTATTGGCAAAAGAGATTGGCAAATCAACGTTAGTATTAGAATTTTTACCAGCACAAAATGAAAAGCGCTGGCAAAAATGACTTTTCCCAGTGCGTAAATGCACTTAAAAAAGTTAGATTTTAGTCACTACAAATATGCGCTGGTAAAACTTTGACCTTTTTGCCAGTATAGTTTGCGAAATGCGCTGGTAAAAGTAAAAGTTACTATTACCAGCGCAGTAGCGAATTGTGTTGGTAAAAGTGACATTTCTTATAATGTATAATAAGTATATAAAAAATAAACTTAAAATAATTTTTAAAAATCACTCTTAATATTTTTTTGATTTATTTTTCTCACATTATTTTGTGTTAATTGTTATATTTATTTTAAAAAAAAAAAGTCATAATTATTTTTCAAATTTATATAATTATTTTTTATTTTTGTCTAATAGAATTTCGCATAATTTTTTTTGATAGATTTATTTTTCAACAATTTGAATTGAAGGAATTTTGATAAAAAAAAAAACTAATATAAATACAGATATAAATTTTATTTAAAATAAAAATTATTAAAATATAGTGCATTTACAAATTTTTAAAGTGCAAATAAAATTTCCCTAAAGATATTTGTGCTCACTGCCCACATTAAACAAAAATTATAATCACTTATACTAAATTAATTTTATAGAGATTTTATACTATTTTACTTTACAATTATGAAATTAGAAAATACATATATTTTTTTTTAAGTGTGATATTTTTTTAGTAAAGGTTATGACCCTCACACATCAATAAATGGGTTTGTAAATCTATTATTTTAATAATCTAAAGTGACGAAAAGAAAGGTAATTATCACATATATATATATGTATTTATATAACTAAAATTGTGTTTTTTTATTATTTTTTATTTAATAAAATAATAAGTAAATTATTTCCATCAATTGAAATAATTTTTAAAATTTTTTGTATAAAATAATATACTTTTAAGTTATTTTGTAGAAAGATAAATTTTTATTCATTAATTAAATGTGGGAAATAAAAAGATTTCAAAAATAATTTTTTTTTAAAAAAAAAATATTACAATATGTATGGTTATTTGAGTTAGATTTTTTTTGAGTTATAAAAGAACAATTTATTATGTTTTGTAGTTTAATATTTAATAAAAGTTAATTAAGTAATTTACTTAGTGGAACCCAAAAACTTTTTTTTTATAAAGGTTATTGATAGAAAAAAAAAAAAAAGGAGAATTTTGTAATTTACTTTTGGAAAGCCCAAAGTCACATTCTCCTTTTTATATAGTTATAGATGTATTTTTTATTTATTTATAGTATATTATTGATTAATATGTATTTATTTCTAGTAGTAAGTTGTTATTCAAATCTCATAGAGACCTATAATAATTAGGACTGAATATCAGGCGAATTGATCGAGTTTCGGGTTTGCAGGTTTTGGGTTTAAAAAATTGTACCCGAACCCGACCTGTGAAATGGTTCGAGTTTGCGAGTTTCGAGCTCACGGGTTCGGGTTGGCTAGGTCAACGAGTTGACCCGGTCAACTCATTAATGTTGTTCTTTTTTTAAAAAAAATAAATTTTATGTGATTTTTCATGTATATTCAATTAAACATATAAATTATAAACTTACACCACTATAATCTATATTCGTTAGATTAAAAATAAAATAGAAAATGCATTAATTTCAAATCTAAAATACAAAAGTGAAGTTCTAAACTATATATAATATATTATATATTATTATTTTAATATATTATCTATGTGATAAAAATAAAATGATTAGATTTTAGAGATTTTTTTTTATTTTTAATATATTATAAATGTAATAAAAATAAAAAATAAAAATAAATAAAAAGTGACCGGGTTAGCGGGTGGGTTCGGGTTCAATCCAAAACCTGGTGACCATAAAAAATAACCCGCAAACTCCCCGAAAGTGTACCGGGTTGAACCCGACCCGTTTGAACAATTTTTTTTTTTTTTTTTTTTTTTCGAGTTGACCGGATCGGGTTCGGGTGAGTTAGCTGGGTCTGAGTCAAACCTATACAAAGAAAGTAAATTGACCATATTCATTGTCAAGAATATAAATTAATATATCTAAACTAAAAATAAGAAATTAAATAGGCGGAACAAGTAACCAAGAGCTATATTATAAGTTATGAAAAAAATATTTAATTTATGATATTAAATATTTTTTAAGTGATAAAATTTGAAAATATTTTCACTTTTTTTTTTATAATAATAAGCAATAATTAATTTTAATATAAATTTGGAAGTTCAAAAGCCTTATTAAAATTTGTATTTTTATTTATAGTTATTTTATTTTTTTATTATTTTTTTTTTTTTGAAAGAAAGTAATCTTTATTAGACAAAAATATCCGCTAATACAATGGGCTGAAGAGCCAGGGGAACACCGCTTTCAGTAAAAAGACGACCTGACCAATAACAAGCACCACATGTCATACAGTGCGCGACTTTATTAGCAGACTGTTTAACATGACCAATAGAAACATCACTTAAAGAAGATAAAATAAATTGACAATTTTGAACAAATAAACCAAAAAAAGAAGGCATAAAGACTGAATTAAAAATAGTCTGAACAACTAAAATGCAGTCCGTCTCTAAAATGATATTAACTTGTTATTCATCTTTATTCAACTAAGTGCTTCTTTGACACTTAGAATTTTTGCAATTTTAGGTCGGCAACTGATAGAAGAAATAGTTGAAAACGCCTTAATTATCTGACCATCACAGTCGCGTGCTACAAAACCAGTGCCGATCTCATTTGTATCTTCAAAAACTGCTCCATCCACATTAATTTTTAATTTTATATAATAATGATAAATAATTTTTTTAAGAAATAAGAATAAATTATTGAGTAAATATTAGTGAAGAGAAAAATAATTCGGTTATCAAGAAAAAGGGAGAAAAATAATTTTGCATCAAGTATTCATTTTCTTATAATTACTTATGTACTTCTTATTTTAAAGTATAATTGCACTTTATTCTTGAAAGTTCAAAAAAATATAATTGGCTACTTCTTTTCACGAAAATTAATAAAAATACATTGAAAAATCAAATAAATAATTGTACTATGAGGTGGATTGTTCTAATTAAATTTTATTTTTATGTGTAAAGTTGTGGTAAAAAAATAAAGTTAAATTTATTTATTTATAGAGTTGTTTTTTATCTTTTATTTATTTTTTTTTTTTTTGAATAAGTAATCAACTTCATTAACTCAAGAGCAATCGCTCAAAAGTACAACTTCAAGTTCCGAAGGGACATTATCCCTCGTGAACATACGATCAGCAAACAACCGAGACTAAAAAAAATAACATGCTACATAAATATTAATATTATTATAATTAATTATTTTTTTAATATATGATATTATAAACTATAAAACATGAAGAAGCCTTCTGCAATATGAAGAAGCCACGGGTGCTCTACAAGGACTAAAAATTTCACGATCTGCCCCTTCTGTATCGCACTTGTTTTTTGCTGATGATAGTGTCTTATTCTGTCGTGCCAATCAACAATCAGCTCGGTCTATCCATAGTTGCCTTCAAATATACAGCAAAGCCTCAGGTCAATTAATTAACCCAGACAAGTGTGTCCTCTCTTTCTCAGAAAACACAAGACAGCAGGACCAGGTTTTTTTCAAAGACCTCCTTAGTATGCCCATTCAACCATGTCATGAACAATATTTGGGGTTACCTTCTTTTGCTGGAAGAGATAAAAAAAAGCTTTTTGGAGGAATCACAGATAAGATTTGGAAACTGCTTAGCTCATGGAAAGAACATTTATTCTCTGTTGGTGGAAAAGAAGTTTTATTAAAAGCAGTAGTACAAGCTATTCCCACATATGCAATGAGTTGCTTTCGATTGCCTGTTACTTTATGTCGCCAAATAGAAAGTATGATGGCAAGATTTTGGTGGGGTTCATCAGCTTCGGGTAATACCATTCATTGGAAGAATTGGAATTTTCTTTGTAAGGCCAAAATTCAAGGAGGATTGGGATTTCGCAATTTCATCCACTTTAACCAAGCTCTCTTGGCCAAGCAAGCTTGGCGTATCATTGAGTCTCCTAATTCTCTTTTAAGTAGCCTGCTTCGGCATAGATATTTCTCAAATGGTAATTACCTTCAATCTGGTCTTGGGACTAATCCTTCCTTAACCTGGAGAAGCATTGTTTGGGGGAAGGAATTACTCTTGCATGGACTGAGATGGAGAGTAGGATTGGGTCTGAACATAAACTGTAAAACTGATTCTTGGTTACCTGGGCACACTACCTTTAAACCTTATTTTTTTAAAGGATCAGACTCCAATTTGATGGTTGCAGACTTAATTACTGGGCAAAGGCAATGGGATTTGCTCTCACTTCAGGCTAATTTTGATCAACCTGACATAGATCGGATTCTCACCATTCCTTTAAGCCTTTTTCCTCATGACGATGTACTGGTTTGGAATCACTCTTTCACAGGGATTTATAATGTCAAATCGGGTTACAAGCTAGCTGTTTCAATTGCTGAACAAGATGAATCAACCTGCAGCAGTTCAATAGAACACTGGTGGTCAAATTTTTGGAAGCTGAATCTCCCTCCGAAGGTTAGAATCTTTGTTTGGAAACTCTTCCACACATCTCTTCCTGTTGCAGCAGAGCTCTATCGCAGACACATTGCTAATTCACCATACTGCTCCATTTGTAATTCTTGTGAAGAAACAATCGTTCATGCGTTGTTCTATTGTCCAAGAGCGAAATCTGTCTGGGATTTGTCTAACTTACACATTAATTTCCAAACTCTGGGGCAAAGTTCTGGTGCTGATATTTTGACTCAACTGTCATCCACTCTTTCTACACCAGATTTTGAATTGTTTATAGTCTTTTGTTGGAATATATGGCATGAAAGGAATGCTATCTATCATGGCAATGCTGTTCGAACTCCAAAGGCTGTTGCTTAATATGCACCATCGTATTTGGCTGAATTTCAGGCGGCCCGTGCTAATCGTTCACAAATTTATGCTCAGTCAGCGACTACTGTCAAGACACCACGGCCAGCAAAAGAGTTCACTCATGCACCTAAATGGACAGCACCACCTCAAGGAAGGCTCAAACTTTACACCGATGCTGCAATAGACAAAGAGAGAAACATTGTTGGTATTGGAGCAATACTCAGGGATTCTGATGGCTATGTAATTGCAACACTCTCAAAGCCTATCCAAGGAAACTTTAAGGCAGAAGAAATGGAAGCTCTAGGTCTTGCGCTGGGTATGAATTGGTTACTGTCACACAATCTCTCAGTCGACTACATAGAAACTGATTCACTACTAGTAGTCCAAGGATTGACAACATCTCATGTATTTCTTTCTGCTTTTCATGTTATTCTTAATAATGTTAACTATCTAGTATCCTTATTCCCACGAGCACAGATTGGTCATGTTCCTCGATCTGCTAATATTTATGCCCATACTTTGGCTAAGTTTGCTCTTACGGTGGATACTGATTGTACTTGGTTGGAGACTTTTCCATCTCCACTAATGACTCTTATGTAATTCTCCTGAATTAATATAATAGTCTTTTTCTCAAAAAAAAAAAAAAAACAATTATGAATACAAAAATATACGCGAGTCTTAATACCGCACCTCATTTGTTAGTCTATAGATAATCTACATCAGTCTTAATACCGAGCTTCATTACATCCCTAGTTTATTTTTTTAGTAACGAAGCTTTTAATCTTCGAAAAATTAGCTTTATTACTCAACATTACTATTATTCTCGTTAAAAAAAAAAAGAAATGACTTTGGGCAGTCCATTGCAATTTTAGCAACCATCCCTAATAATCAATTGGAGATGCACAGTAGAGAGCATGAAACTGGCCAGAGGGGATTATTATTCAAGGGAGAATTTTAGAAGTTTGACAAGTGGGCACGGTCAAGGGGCGCATAATACTGCTTTCCTCGTCCTTTGAATAGTCCATAAAAATCTGCTTCGTAAATAAACGGCCAGATTTGAATTTGATCACTGAGGATGCATTATCTACAGTACTATGCATGTATATAAGCACTTCACAGCAGAAACCAAACTTTGTTTTTGTTTTTTCAATACATTATTATCGGTTCAATGGTGCTTCAAAGTTTTGCTTTTTAGGCCATCTGATTCGAATAAAATATGGCCAAGATGGTCTACTTTTGACAAGACCTCTTATTACTTATGCTTTTATAGGTATAATTATTGTGGTGGGGCCATAACTATTAGGATTCCCCTCCTTTTCCTCAGACTTTTTGCATATTTTTTTTTTGTTTAATGAAACAAATTTTTGCTTTATTTATTACTTTTAGAATAAAATATTATAAGAAAAATTTTAACATTCTAATCTATTTTAGCATCGTATAAATGTACCTTAAAATTATTTAAAAAATATTGCAGTTGGTCATTAGAGTAGTGGTGTCTTTTTATAGGTGATGCTTCGTGATTATTTAGCAATATTTCTTAAAAGTTATTTTCTTAAATTATATGAGACTCGATATCTAATTACACCAATAACGGTATGACACCGAAGAGAGTGCTAGGCACCAGTGATACCTTTTAGCAATACTCTTATTTAAAATATTATGTAAGATTTTGACAACTTCAAAAAAGATTAATATATAAAAAATAGTGTTCAAACAGGTTGTTACACGTGTGACTCTTTTATTTTATATACATATAAAATGATCTGTTTAAGCACTTATTTCTATATTGTAAATTATTTTAAAATTTTCAAAATTTTACATAATATTTTAAATAATTATAACATACACGATAATAAAAAAATAGATATTGAAACTGTGAGGGGTGTATTGGTGCACCCTTCTTTGGGAAGTGCATCATAGAAGCTCCCAATATTATTGAGAATTGCTAAAAGGCACCACTAGTGCCTAGCATCCTCCTCAGTGTCATAATGCTATTGGTGTAATTAAGTATCGGGTCCTATATAACTTAAAAAATAGCTTTTAGTGAATATCGTTAATCAATCGTAGGGCACCACCTATAAAAGGTGTTAGGTACCATTGGTGCTCAATAACATTTTATTGATTGAACAATGATAATAATGTCAATATACTCCCTTAAAGGGATGTTTTGGCAGACCTCTATGTGTTTCGTAGTCTATTTTTTATGATTATGTACGTTATAATTATTTAAAATTATCTGTAAATTTTTAAAAATTCGAAATAGTTTACAGTGACAAAAGTAAAGTTCAAATAGTTATTTGCTACATATATAAGAAAATAGTCAGGCGTATAACAAAATATTTTAATTTTATTTTTGATATTGTAAATTAATTAAAATTTTATAAAAATTTATAGATAATCCTAAATAAATTTAACGTATACGATAATAAAAAAATATACTAAAAATCTCTTCAAGATGGCGAATTGGATAGATGTTAGAGCTGTAAATATAGGTCAGGATTTTTGATACGATACAAAATTGGTACGAGTCCGAGAGGTACAAGCAAAATCAAACACAAAAAAAGAAAATTTAACAATGCATGCTTGAAATAAATACATGTTCTAATTATATACCCCTCTCAAACACATTAAATAAAATATGCTACTTAATTAGTTTTAAAATTTTAATTTATTTTTTAATTTTTTTATCATTCAAAGTGGAACATGATATAGTTAGGGCTGCATACGGGTCGGGTTTTCAGGTGGTCGGGTTTAGGTTTTCGAATTTCAGGTGTTGAAAATGCACAACCGAACCTGATTTTCGAGTGGGTTGGGTATGTCAGGTTTCGGGTCGGATATCGCGAGTTTCACTTGGTCGGGTTCAGGTTTTATTGGACTGAGTTTGAATATTTCATTTTTGTGCTCAAATAAAATTTAATTTTTAAAAATACCATCATTTTTTTTTTTATTTTTAATATTTTTTGGGTCTTTTTTTTTTTATATAATTAACATATTTATGGGCCGGAATAGTGAATTTGGTTGGAACCTAATTTTAATTTTTAAGTAGGAATAATTACATAAGACACTATTTTTTGTAAAATATTTACATTTTTACGTTTAAATAATATATATATTTTTTTTTACATTTTTACGATTTTTCAAAAAATAACACGAAAACAACAAAAAATCAAGAAAATTACATAAAAGTAACATGAAAATAACATCAAAATAACAACAAAAAATAACATACAGATAATAAAAAATCAACAACAAATTAACAAGACTACAACATAAAAAGACCGTAGTTTCGGTAGATAAAATCAAAAAAATCGTAAAAATATTTAAAATTCTGTGAAGCCGTATTTTTGTAATTTTTTTGTTGTTTTTATGTTTTTGTGAAATAATCCCTTTTATGTTACTACTTTTTCCATGGTTTTCTCTTACTTATATATTGACTCACTCAATCATTCTACACTTCTTCCACCTTAATAATTTACCCAATAGCCAGATTTATATAATATTATAATTATTATATAAATATTAATTAAATAATCAATAATGTATATTTAAAAAATAAATTATAATATCATATAACATTAACAAGAGTCAAGAATGGAGAAGCATATCTTGACAGTCAAGTGAGCAATGAGCAGGCGGACACTAGCGGGGGCACGAGCGGACACGGGAGATCAAATTTCAAAAAAACGGAAGAGGGCAGAAGAGGCTTTAGATGTTAGGGATGAGGCTCACCGGATTGAGCCGACTGCTGGGATGAGACCCCGCTGAAGAAGAAGCAGCCACCATTGCTAGGAGTATTTTAAATTCTTCTAAGGTTATTTGGTCAAATGAATAGTGAGTAGTTATAGTGTACAATACATATTTTTAATTTTAAGTTTTAAATTTTAATAATTAATAGTATTATTTTTTAATGTAATAAAAAATTTTGTTCAGGTTACGGGTTAGAAACCGACTAAAAAAATATACATTTTTAAAACCCGAACCCGAAATATGTGTGGGGTATTTTTGGGTTGGACCCGACCCGACCATACAAGTTTTTAATTTTTTTAGTTTTTTTGGCAGCGAGTCGGGACAGGTGGTCGAGTTTTTTGGGTTTACGGGTCTAAATGTTTAGCCTTAACAATTTAATAGTTGCCAAAGTTTAGGGGGCAAAGTTGCTAAGGGCTTGATTGGTTTGGAATTTGAAAACAATTTTATGTTTTTAAAAACTTAAAATGTGGGGGTCCACATAAAAATACTTGATTGGTTTGGTGTTTTCAAAAACTAAATTTGAATATGATTTTGAGTTTTAAGTCAAAAAATGAAAACATCAATTTTATGTTTTCTATGTTTTCAAATCATTGAATTTAAAAACTCTTCAAATACTCTCTTACTTTTATATTTTGGGATTCCCAACCAATCACAAATCTAATTTTTTAAAACTCAAAAACACAAAATTACACTACAACCAATCACATTTTTAAAAATAATTTTTCACTTACAAAATTCAAATTTTTGTTTCCAAAACACTCTTTTAGAAAACACAATTTTCAAATCTCAAACCAATCAAACCCTAATTTACTAAGATACGTTATCATTCAAATGAAATAACGGGACAAAATCTAACAGAAGGACTAAATTTTTGTAAGTGTAAAAGTTTAGGAAATTCTTAACAAGCCGTACATTTTAAGAGTTAAAATCAGTATTGTCGAAAGTTCAAAATAAAATCACTAATTATTCAAAATGAAAAGAATCTAAGATCACCTAAAGCGACTCATCCCAAATGAATAATTATTATTATTTGGGTCAATTAATTAAAATTTTGCTGCAATTAATTCTTAGAAGAATAAGAAATGATGCGTCTATTGAAAAAAGAGATAATTACACAAGACATAATTTTTTTGTAAAAAAGTTGTATTTTAACGTTTAAAGAATTTTTTTTTTAATATTTTTATGATTTTTGATAGAAACAACACGAAAACAGCAAGAAAATTATATAAAAGTAACATAAAAATAACATCTATATAAAAAATAACATATAAAAAACAAAAAGTCAATAACAAATTAACAGGAGTACAATATTAAAAGACTATATTTTATATAAATAAAATTAAAAAAATCATAAAAATATTTAAATTCCATAAAATTGTATTCTAAAATAATGCATCCATACATAATATTCACACAAGAAAAGTAAAATAATGGTAATGCAATTTGGTGCATCTTAAAAAAACAGGGCGGGCGGGCTAAAAGTAAAAAAATCGTTTGGGAAGCGCCAAATTTGAGCAAGATTTTCGAGAGGAAGACAAAATAGAAGTGAATGGATAGGACGTAATCATAAACTACGCCACTGCACCAATCAACGTTCTACAAACATTAATCCAACGGTCTAGATTTTGCTACACATTCACATCATCGACAGAGAGGCAGACGTACGTGTAGTGTAGACCACGCTTTAATCCAAAAACATGCCTTACATACTGCCACGTGTCACTGTATTATTTTAAGTCTCTCGGCCCACCGGGCCCAAAATAAAAGGGCCGAATAACTAAATGGTTTAGAAACAAAGCCCTACTAGTTCTGAGTTCTGAAGAAGATCCCGCGCCCCACACACGCAATCCATGGTTTTGAAACCCTTGCTTCCCAATTTCTCCCTCCACATCTTCCCGCCTATACTTCCCTTCTTAAGAAACCCCCAAACCCCACTATCTTACCATCCCCTCTCTCTCTCTCTCTAACCCTAAGCCGTCTTCTTCTTCTTCTTTGTCTCTTTTTCTCTCTTTTTTTTCTGTAAAATTCAATATCATAGTCTTCGTCGTCATGAATCGTAGAACTCGTTCTCTTCACCGATCGTCCCCGAACCGGGCTGAGCCTTTTCTCAAGTACCTCAAGCCTGGTGCTCTCGCTCAAATAAGAGACTCGCGAATCAGTGCTAGATCGCACCGCTTTCTCTCAATTGCTCAGATCCGTTCATCTCCTCCTTCGTCGCCATCGTCAACGCCTGGTCAATCGACGGTCATCGCCATGGATGGATTTCCTTGCTTTTCCGGAAGGATGTTCGGACCTAGATGTCCTCAGAGGAAGAAGCTTGTTGCTTCTAAGTCGGTTTTGTTTCCGAGTCAGAATCCTTCTAGCCCCGTTCTTGATGCTGCTGATCCGATAATCGACGTTTTCAGTAGTAGTGATATTGCTGCACATTGAATGAACCTGTTGATGAAACTGTGAAGTTCTTAGTATTTTTTTTTTCTTTCTCTCTCTTCGATCCTTGTAGATTAATTTCTATCTGTACTTGATGTTACTTCTCCATCGCTAAATTTGGAAAATTTTCTTTGATAGAACTAAAATCAATAATAAAATCAGAGATTTACCTCATACAGATCTGTTGTGTTGAGAATTTCTTTTTATCGGTTACTAGCAATTTAGTTTCTGCCTTTAATGATGGAAAGCTAGAAATGCGCATATTCGTGTCCCAATTTGATTATCATAGTACAAAATCTGAATGCATTAAATTCCATGAACGTATGAAACAACTGGGTCACTGTTTGATTCTCTGACTGAATTCTTTGTTGCTTATCGTTGCAATGCAGCAATAGGCCATATCTTTAGTGACTTCTAATTCTCAAGGGGATCGGTATGATCTACAGTCCAAAAGATAATATCTTGGCAGCTGTGTAGTATGTTGAAAGAGATTCTTTGTTTGATTCCATATCGCAATAAGAACTATTACATATTATTCTGTGAATTGTTTCTTTAAGTAAGTATTGGCCGTGGTTCAGGCTCACTGAATTTCAGATTGATTCTACTAATACTAACACCTTACCAGCGAGTAAGGTTTCACTTTTGATGCTGTACACTACTACACTTGTTTGTTTTGCAGCTCCCTCTCGGGTTGTCTTGCCATTAGCAGGTAAATGTTTGTAAATGATTCTTATTGCGAGTGCCATGGTTACATACACGTGTATTGTATTGTGATGGTTATGATTATTGATATCGTTTAGTGTGGTGGTGCTTGTTCTATCCGTTTTTTGATGTTATGTGACTTGGAAGTATTTTATATGCTTTGTTAGTGATCACTCATAGTAGTTGTTAATTTTGCACCTTTGGCCAAATTGTTTTATGTTTGATTATGAGGGATATTTTTGTTAAGACGTTTTAGGTTTGATTATGAGGGATAGGTTTTGTAGGATATAACTAGGCTGTGTTTTCCTGGATATTTGGACTGCTGACTATATCAAACGAGTGTTGTCATTTTGGAAGCTATATGCTGCTATTCCAATGCAGACCCTGATTCAATAAATGGTGGTAGGTACTGTGGAAGGCCTTTCCAGTTTGCAAGCTTTTAGTGACGTTCTTTAGTTAGTTGGTACTAATGCCATGAACTACCACACTTTTTTAAAATAGAAGGAATTTTGCAGCTATTGAATAATCCTGTCAAAGCTCCTTGTGTTTTCTCAAGTCTTTGGTATATCGTGAGATGTTTTTAACCTTTGTGTTCTTACAATGGTATTCTTTCGCTTGAATTTGCATGCGTTGATGAATGCTTTAACCAATTGTGCCAATGCAATCTTTGTTTGTTCTGCTTTTGCCAATAGACCCAATACTTTGTGGAAGGACTTGCATTTAAAGCTGGAACTTCATTTCTGTTTAATCTCAGTGTGATGATAGCATCTTTCAGTTATGATTTTCTAATTATGTTGTGCTTCATTGTTGGTCATTGATTCTTTTTTAGAAAACATTGATGTGTTTTCTCTTTCAGCTTTTCTTTCCGGCAGCAGTTTGGATAACGCTCCAATCAAATTAGATCCTTTGATAATAAGCGGGCATAATTCCAGCTCAATGACAAAATTCCTAAAGCAGTTGGTTTGAAAAAAGTCCTACGTGTTTGGATGTTATAGAGGTTCGAAACGGAAGGTAAATGGTTTTTAAGATTTATGGACTTGAATGGAACAGTTTAAGAAGAAACAAATCATAAATAGCGATACATCAATGAACACGAACTTACTTTTGGGTGCTATAAGAGGTGATTATTGTATCAGTGACTGTCAATAGGCCTTAGAAATCTGCTTTTAAATTTTGGAAAATGTTGAAAGAGATCATCATACTAATAAAGTGGGTGTAATAGAACTTAACCCACATGTACTTCTATCAGTTGCTGTATTAGTTGTGGTGCTCATTACCACTAGTCTTGTTTAATATAAATGATGTGTTTTTAGTTTTTTCCATTTTGTAATCAATATTATTTGATTTTGGGATGTTGTGGACTTGTGGTGAGTTTTCCAATTTTAACAGTGAAATGACTACAACGGTGAAGCTCAGTCTATGTGCCGACATTTAAATACTAATTTGAGCATTAGTTATGGCTCAACTAAGGCATGTTGCCGATGAATAAAAGTTAAGCATGGAGTTCTTTTGTTTTCTTTTCTTTTTTTGGTCTTAAAATCAATTTCTAACAGGATGTGGACTTTTGATATACAATTATTTAAAGCCTAGTATAGTTACAATATGATAAGTTAACAATATCAAGGAGGAAAAGGAATGCAAACATACAACAAGTAATAGTATGAAATGGTTAATTAATATAGCCGTTTCATTCATCTTTGTAATTGCTATAGTTATTAGCATTTGTAATGGTCTGTAATAATGATGGTTATTAGTAACACTTACCTACCATCTTATAAGTAAATGAATCTAATACTTTTTGAAGAAAAGGACATAATAATGAGAAAAATTGAGTATTTTTGTTAAAATAAACGTAGACTCAAACGTATGTATAATTTTTTTCTGCTGCTTTGATTATTTATTTGCAAATTGCAATTGCATTATCTATACGACTAGTTACTATTCTAATGAATGCTTGCTTGTTCTTTGATGTTACCAAATTGTTCCATCAAGACAGTGCGCTATCTTTATCCATTTTTTTTTTTTTTGCTGAAATCTATCTTTGTCCAAAATTGCATTAAACAAATAATACAGTTTTTCTTTCATAGCTACAAAAACCAACTATGCGTTTCTGCTTAGATATTAAAAAATATCTGTGTTTCTAAATTAACCATGTTAGTATGTTACTACAAAGAGGGTCGATCACATCTCAAAATTGACAACATATTAAATTCATTTTTTTTTAGAAAACTATTATTTGTTTTTTATTTATTTATTTTTCTATAAAACGAACCTTTTCTCTTAATATGATTTAGATGAATTGATCTTTTATCATTGTTGTATATTAAAGTCTGATTATTATTACTGAAGAGTATTTAAAAAAATTGATTTATTCTTTCAAAAAACAAAATTTAGAATTTGTCTTATAAAAAAAAAATAAAAGTTTTTTTTTTTGAGTTTTTTTTTTTTTTTTTTTTTTTTGGGTATTTTGGTCAATTTTATTTTATATGTATATTGGTAGTTTACTAGTTTCACTTAAATCTGGTCTGGTCCAGAACGCTTGCACTACTATCGGCGTAGCCAAGAAGCGAAGTTTAGGAAAACCACGGAGACACACACTCACTCACACATTTATATATATAAAGTGACTGACCCAACGGAAGCACATCCCAAATCTTTACTTCAGAATCGGAAATGGTTGAACCCAAAACCAAGTACGATCGTCAGCTCAGGTGTGCTCCCTCTCTCTCTCTCTCTCTCTCTCTCTCTCTCTCTCTCTCTCTCTCAGAATTTAACTAATTTTCCCCAACTCCATAGCATCTTTTAACTCCAAATTCTGCTCTTAAGCTTCATGTATTTAGCGATGTATTTTTTGAGCGTGTATTAGCATTTTTCTTCCTATTTTTGACTGGGCTTTGCGTACTTCCTCTTTCTCTCCAAGAATTTCATATTTTTTATTTTTTAATATTTCCGGGAATTTGAAGTTTTGTCTTGAAATTTTGAGTCCGAAGCAAATTTCATTGCCTGTTAGGGTTTTCCTGTTGACGTTTAGAGGAATCTTAAGTTTGAGTTTTCCCTAGAACTAGGTAGTATAAGGAGGACACTAATTTGTTTTACTTAAACTTCCTGCGTCATCTGGATTTTTCATGTTAGGGGTGGACTGAGAAGAACGATTAAGCAAGCATTTGTATGTATTGTGCTTGCTTTGTTAGTGTGTGTATTTTACAGCTGTAGGAATAGATATTGATATCTTTATAATTGGGTAACTGTGTCACTAACATCTTATCTCGAGTTAGATTTTGTGTTTGACTGAGTTAGTACTTAGTATTACGTATATCTGATCGTAAGCTCTAGATGTGGTATTTTATGTATATACTGCAATGTGTGATACGCTTGGTTTTTCTTAAGCAAAATGAGATTTCTATATCTTTTGCCGTTATGTAAATTTTCCATCTAAAATTGAAAATTGCAGAATATGGGGTGAACAGGGGCAGACTGCTCTTGAGAAAGCCAGTATATGTCTGCTTAATTGTGGCCCCACGGGCTCTGAAACACTAAAAAATCTTGTCCTTGGTGGGGTTGGTAGCATCACTGTAGTGGATGGTTCTAAGGTTGAAGTTGGTGACCTTGGAAATAACTTTATGGGTATGTATTTCATGGTGTCGTTGCATTTGGTTACTGTTGAGTTTGTCCTCATTTTAGTTGGGTCTTGTTAGTTGATGAATCGTGCGTTGGACAATCAAAGGCAAAAAGTGTGTGTGCATTTCTTCAAGAGCTTAATGATGCTGTTAAGGCCAAGTTCATAGAAGAGTATCCGGAGGCGCTAATTGAGACAAATCCATCTTTTTTTTCTCAGTTCACCTTGGTTGTGGCCACTCAGGTATGGAGTGATGTTTTTTATTTTTACATGCTATTAATAGTGAGTACATATATCTGAAATAGAGCCAAGCTTATCTCTAAGAATATACATTTTTTTTATATCTCACTCACTGTGTCTCAGTGCTCATGTAGGATGCTTATTCAAATTGTGGTTTCAAATTGTTAAATTTCTAATCATTAGTGTGTTTTACGGAGTTTCTTTTACTTTACATTCAGCTAGTGGAGGATTCGATGATAAAGCTTGATAGAATTTGTCGGGAGGCAAATGTAATGTTGGTTTTTGCTCGCTCCTATGGCCTAACGGGGTTAGTTCGAATTAGTGTGAAGGTAATTTGTACAGTTATATTTTAGGTTGTTCTGTATTTTGCTGTTGTAACAAGTGAATTGAAACACTTTTTCTATAATCACACTCAGTGCCACAGAACATGGCAATGACATAACAAGGTTTATCTAGAGCTTTGTTGTCATTGATGTTTTCTAGATTTAATGATTAAAAGGAAAATATTACTTGATGTTGAAATGAGCATACCAAGTTTTAAGTATAATGAAATGCAATCTTTAATGTTTGTTATGTTGCTGGCAGGAGCATACTATTATTGAATCTAAGCCTGATCATTTTCTAGATGACCTTCGGTTAAATAACCCATGGCCTGAGCTTAAGAGGTATGGCTTGAGCTTGACATTTTAGGGTGGGGTGGGGATTGGCTCTTTAATTTTTGTTTCTTTTGATGGCCAAAACAATAATTTCCAAGTGATCCCTATTTGTTGCTTTTTGGGCCTATATCTTGTACATGGAAGTATGCATTACATTTTTTAGTTACATACATTTATAATTGCAATTTATTCCTTGTTTTAGATACTGACTGCAAATTTACTTATACTAGGTTTGCAGAATCCATTGATCTAGATGTGTTGGATCCTGTTGTTCACAAACACATACCGTATGTAGTCATTCTCGTGAAAATGGCACTAGAGTGGGCCAATAAGCATGGCGGTTCTCTTCCTTCAACCAGAGAAGAGAAAAAAGAATTCAAGGTTTAACTGCTTGATTTATACATTCTGTTACTTGGCGCTCTTTTAATTGCTTCACAGTATGTAATTTATTTCAGCTACCAAATGTTTTAGGAGCTTCTCAAAGCTAAAATGACTGCAGCAGATGAAGATAACTACAAGGAGGCTATCGAGGCCTCCTTTAAAGTTTTTGCTCCGCGAGGAATTAGTGAGTTTTAATTTTTGATCCTGATTGTCATTTTTAGTCTAATTTACATATAAACTCGTTTCATATGTCATGCTGGGTAATAATATTGCACTCCATGAGGATATGATTAGGAAAATGTATATTAGCATAGTATGGAATTCCATATGCCGTTAATTATATACAATACGAAATTAGAGGTTAAAAAGCATATGCTTATTCATTATTTAACTTACAAGGTCCAAACTTATTTTTCTTTTTCCTTATTTTTTTTTTTCAAAAAAGCATGACGAGGGTCTTCTCCACTTTTTGTTCCTAGGTTTCTTCATGTTTCTCAAGTTGTTATGTGGACCTGGAAAACATTTTCTTGATTTTTCATTTCTAATTTGTCGACCACAATAAGTTATAATCCAAAACCAATTTTGTTAATTAGGTGGCTAAATTTACTTTTACATCCCAGGTTCAGATTTACGACAGATAATTGATGATAAGTCTGCTGAAGTTAATATTAATTCGTCAGACTTTTGGGTAATGGTGGCAGCATTGAAGGTTGGTTAAACTAATATTTTGTGTGACATCCTTCAGTTGTGTGCTTCACATTTAGTGTGATAAAATTCAAGCAGTGCATGATTATTTCTTGTTTATTCACTACTTAATACTAGTTTCAAGACTTCACTGTGATCCTCCCCTCTTATATTTCCCTTCTCTCTTTTCCTTGGTGCTATTGTTATTATAATTTTTTCTTGAATCACCTCGTTGATGGAATTCTTAATAAGTCTTTATTCTGCAAAAGGCAGGGCTTGGGTTTTGAAATAGTTGTAATTATCTTTGTATCTAGGGCCCGACAAAGTTGATTTTTTTATTTAAAGTCCTAAAAGTTTATTAATTATCTTTTTGTATCTCTTATGGGACTCTTAAAGTTATGAGATTTGAAGTGTCTTTTATTTCTTTTCTCAGGAATTCATAAAAAATGAAGGTGGTGGTGAGGCTCCCCTGGAGGGATCAATACCAGATATGACATCCTCAACTGAGTTAGTTGCCTAAATTATCTCCAATCTATATACTTCATATTTTGATGCTATTCCATCTCTCTACTTGAGTATTATTGGATATGATACACTGTACATTAACTAAACCTGAATTAAATCTGTGCAGATGTTATGTGAATTTACAGAATATCTACCTAGCTAAGGCTGAGGCTGATTTTCTTGCTATTGAGCAACGGGTTAGGAATATTCTGAAGAAAATTGGTAAAGATCCTAGTAGTATCTCAAAGGCAATAATAAAGAGCTTTTGTAAGAATTCAAGAAAACTAAGAGTAAGTAAATGATCTCACTTCATCATCTACTCAACATTTATTTCATAATTTGCACTGCAAACGGACACTATTAAGGATGAAGGTTATAGACCTACCTCGAAGTTTCTACTGGTGCTAACCTTTTGAGGAAAGTCTAGACATCTTTAAGTTTTTTACTAACCTATTGAGGGCTCCTACGCTATTCTGGAAATAATTTTAAAAAAGAAGCTTAAACAGAATTTTGATATATTCGCTGTTATATTGGAAATGATAGTTTCCACTGTATATTTATCTGCTTTGGCTGTTGAATTATTTATCTAACTGCAATGATTTGACATGATATACAGAAGTTGTTGAGCTATTGAAAATAGTCTAGATCCAGTTTCTCTTGTGCAGGGAAATAAATAGAATGTTTCTTAATTCCAATTTATACTTGGTATCTGTCTTTCCAAAGTTGTCACTTGTAGACCATATCATCATATTAGGAAACTTGACGTAGTAGTGTATCTAGTGTATTATTTGGTATATCATATACATATAGGTATAGAATTATTATGTACTAATTATTACCTTGTAGATCTGTAGGTATCGCCTTATTGAAGATGAATTTAATTCTCCATTATTGTCAGAATTACAGAAGTATATAACAGATGAAGATTACAGGTGAATTTTACTTGTTAAGCTTTTGTCACGTAATGTTCTGTCACAGTGCCTTGTACTCCAATGATAGATTTTAAACTATAGGATTATTGAGATGATAGTGATTTTGTTGTATTTGAGTTGTCTTTGGTAGGAATTGAATTATAGATATTTAAATGTTTTACAAGATGGTAGCTTGGTAGGAGTAATATGGCTAAACTTCTTTATTATGATCTTCTGTACCAGCCGTGCTGATTTTGTTTGATATTTTGACGAGCTTATTTCTAACGTGTACCTCAGTTTACCCTCAATCCAAATGGGAGAAAGGAAAAAGAATTATAACAAAAGAATGCAGCCGAACAATTATCTTGCTTGTAACTGTCTGTTTCCTGTTTATACCTCTGGCAGTGTTGCAGTAGGATTCTACATTCTGCTTAGAGCTGTTGATAGGTTTGCTGCCAATTATAACAGTTTTCCTGGACAGTTTGATGGGTAATGGTCAACGCCTGTGAACTCTTTTTCTCCTTACAAATTAATGTTATAGCTCATGACATATGCTTTGCATGCTCAAAGTGGTAATTTTCCTGCAGTGCCATGGATGAGGACATATCTCGATTGAAGACTACTGCTGTTGGCTTACTTGGTGACTTGGGTGTCAATGGATCAACCTTAACTGAGGACCTTATTAGTGAGATATGTCGATATGGTGCTGCAGAGCTACATGTTGTTGCTGCTTTCGTTGGAGGAATCGCATCACAAGAAGTGATTAAGGTTTTGTTTTCTAGATCTCACACTTAGATTTGCATGTTCCTGAGAAGGGTTTTTGGGTTTTCTCACAATCTCTCATTTTGTTTTGTGGGTGGGGTGCTGTTCCTCAAATACATCATTGTAATTAATGTTTTTTTTCCTCACTGTCGAGACAGCTCATAACAAGACAGTTTGTACCCATGTGTGGAACTTTTATTTTCAATGGCATCGATCACAAATCTCAACTGTTGCTACTTTAGTGGAAACAAGCTAGAGCCTAGAACTGGTCAGTTCTTACCGTTTAATCTTTGACATAATAACAATGAAGTGCTGGGACCAATGCTGATGTTGGTGCTGTCTTTTGATTTTCGCCCACAGATATCTTCAGGAGACTTGAGCTTTTCAAAGGCTTGGATTGGTGGAAGTTCACAGCTTTTTTGCCATCTTATTTGGGGGCTAAGTAAAGCTTTCTTACCTCATGCTGTTGTTGCAGGAATAAGACAATAACTTGATAAATTTTATCAAGATATTGAATTCTTTTGTGACTTCTTTATTGTGAAAGTTAGGGGGAGAGAGTTCTGAGGTAGGTTGGACGGCTTCTTAGGAACTTATTTTTTTTTTTTTTTATAAAAAAGTAACATTTAGAAAGTTTGGTACACCAGAGAATCAATCAAAAAAAGAAGAAGATTTTGTGTATCAATTTTGATGGCAGGTGTTGAATATTTTTGAACGGATTTCAACGACATGAAAGAGGGGTAGAAGTAATCTTGTTTTGAATTATTACTACTGCTTATTTTGACTCAAAACTATACCAAAATGACGTTTCTAATTGTTCATGATCCATTGTGGTAAACTTTTGGTTATCTTTTATTATTTAAATATCCGTTAATTGTTGAGACTTGCAGATAAATTATCTGTTCCAATTTAACATTTTTCTCTTCATTTAATTTAATCTAATTAATAATTAAATTTAGAAAATTATTATATCTAATTAGATTTCAAAATTTTATTCAATTCAATTATGACTTTGATCGGTTCTTTAATTGAATATTTAATTATAAATTTAATTTTTTATATTAACATCAAATATTAAAATAAATACATAAAAATTAAATATCATCTTTTAGTTAACTCTAAAAATATAATTGTTGTGTAATTTAATTAAAATATGAAATAAGTAAAATAACAGTATTATCAAGTAATACAATAGAACAAAACATTATGAAAACAAATCTAGAAAACAACTAAATGTTACAAATTCAACGCAAAAAAAAAAAATTACTAAAAATATAATTAAAATATATATTTTTTTATTTTTTTTTGAACAAATATACTTCTTATCATACATAAATAATTTTTTCAATATATATAAATATAATTAAATTGGATTGATTTTGAATTAAAATTTAATTTTAAGAACGACATTTAATAATCGATTCAATCCAATTAGAATTTAACTGTAATTGAATATCTATTTTTTTGTAATTGAATTAGATTGATTTGGTTCAATTAATTAGATATTGTCCACCCATTACCAGTGACTGGGTTTTTAATTAGTCAATTTTCATTTACAAGCAGCTTCTAACCCATGCAAATGCACATGATAATTTGAGAAGCTAATAAAGCAGTTTAATCACAGCCGGTAGTGAATGAGTTGTTTTTGTAGTAGAAACCACCAATATTTATCTATAATAAAGAATATCAGTAGCAGAATCCATCGTTATAATATGAATGATTTGTCATTTGCATTTTTGAAGCCACGCCAAGATAATATAGATAATCGGTAAATGACGAGAAACTTGTTATAAACTAAGAAAACGTGTAATTACGATCATGAACAAAATTTTCACCGTAGGGGAATGTCAAACATGATAAACTAAACTGTAGCCCAAAACTGGAGTTTCTCATTTTTCATTTGGAAAATAAATAAGGTGAGAATGAAAAGCAAAAACGTGTTGTTCATATTTCTCTGTTTGGTCACGAAAACACAAGTTTTATAACAGGTTTTGCTCCATGCCATTTGAGCTCATCAAGTCTTGGTACTGTCAGATGCTGTGTTCGAAGGATTGTAGACGCTGAATTCTCCGAAGCCCCTCCTACCACTGAAAAACGAAGGGCTCATAATTAACCCCTTGGGACACACAAACAAACATTTAGCAACTATAACATACTTGTAGATACAACTGTCACAGGAATAAAATTTGGATGAAAACCAAGAAGCAACATAATAAAGGTGTACATGGACATGCTGCATAGTGCATACGAATATGGAAAAGGATAAGTTACTAATTTATGCTACTATAATCATTAAGGTAGTTGTACCTGTGCATAATATCCCAGCCAGCAGGTAAGAAACGAGGGTGAACAGCTTCCACAAATACTTGTCTCCATTTTTGACAAAACTGACTGATACCTTCATCCCCCTCATTTTCTAGTATATAATCTACAACTTGTTTCCCATGAGGTCCATGTCCTAATAAAGACAACTTCGAGTTATGTTTAGAACGTGCACTTCCATCACTTTTCGAAGGGCAGTAGTCAACTTTTCCATTTGGTAAACTTTTATTCGCGCAATCATCATCACCCTTTACACAACTGACGTTGTTTGCATCAGAAATTATGTATGTGTTTGAGTTTGAGCTCTTCTCAGCAATGGTTGGGGAATTTCCGTCAGTTCCCAAATCAGAGTATGAAGAGTTGCAATGTATAGCAACATCCTTTACCAGAGAAAAATCACATTCTTCTTTAGTATCAGAGGAATTTGAAATATTAACTTCTGTTGTCATGCTACTGGAGCTATTTTCATGCTCTATATCTGTTACGGAGCTGTTTTGGGCATGGTTAAAAGAAATTCCTTTCTTTTTATTAAGTCGTCTTCTCTCATAAGGATTCATGCCAACTAACAGAGCTTTTTCCAAATCATCCTGAGAAATATCTCTTCCTCCGTAATAGCTCATAACAACCTGCAAAGAGTTTACAAAATAAATTGTCTAAGATAGATGATCAGAAAAATAATAATAATAATAAGCAGCTTGAACCCTCAATTAACAGGCAAAACTTCTAGGGAAATCGGGCAACATGAAACGATTTGCAATCAGAGATATATTAAGCACAATTGAAATATTCAATTTATAAAAGTTTAGCAGTACCCCTGTCAGTTCTTCACGGCGCTCAGATGGCATCCTAGGTCCATGCCGCAAAAGAGCCATCGCAGCTGTTCGTAACTGTAAGGGAGAAACACCGGCCTCTTCCAATGACTCGCATTTAAGTTGGTGTTCTTTTGAATCAACCACTTTACGAACAAAAAGTGGAACTCCATATTCTTTAGCAACTACCTTTTTATACTTTTCAGCAGTTGCATGAGCAACTTCATGGCAGTCCACACAAAGTAGGACAATATCATGAGAACGGTGACTTTTCAGATGCTCAGGAAAATGCATTCTGTAACATGAGGGAATAATACGATAGCGTAAATAGTGATTTCTTTCACCACAGCCTACACATATGTTCTTTTTACTTTGTATATAAAAGTCATTATCTTCATCTTCTGGACGACCCTTGGGTTCAAAAAGAAGCATAATGGCAGGAGGATTTTCATCGACCATCTTTGCTAAATCCCGACGAAGATACCTGAAGGAATATGAATGTCTTGTTATCATGCAAAAAAAAACATTTTTGAGAGGAAATTTGAAAGAGAAGGCTAGTAGTGTTCACAAACCATTCAAGCTTCTTCTGATCACAGTAACAAAGCAGCCGTCCATCGTTTGCATAAATCCTACAATTATGATAAACTGGAGCTTTGCAAGAAAACTTTTGAACAAATAATGCTCGAGAAGCCTTCCGAGTAAATTGCTTTGAGTTTTTGACCGTTTTTTGTTTGGAAACTAATGGCAATTTCAAATTACAACTAACCAACAAGGCATAATTGAATATTGATAGCGGACAGCTCCCATGTGAACCTAAGCACTTTTGAAGAATTGTTGGAAAAATGTCAGGGTAGGCTATCTTGTCTTGGAGTAGATCACAAAGATTTTCTAAATGGCTGTAAACAACAGGGGATGGAGATGGGTGGAGAGAAGTGAAACTTGAATCTGCGTTAATATCAGCTTCGCCAATAGCTTTACATATATCCTTTGAACTAGTAGGAATATTATCAGCAAGAGCAATGATAGCTTGATCCGATAATACATATCTCAAGCTCTCATCATGAACACGGGCCTGGAAATTGGTAGAATACATGTCTGCTCAATATATAGAATTTACTCCAATTGTGTATAAACATATGCATTATAATATTTTGTTCCAGTGGAGCTCTTTTTTTTTTTATCAGGATAGTAATATCATTTGTAGCTAAACTTATAAAAATGATTACCATTAAATCTCTCCATGCACACAATCGCCTCACCACATCCTGAAATCCATACAAAACATTGCTGCATTACAAAACTGGATGAGATGATACTGACAATTAATATTTATATTTGCACAAGGAAGCCACCTGAAATCCACCAGATACTATTGAGTTGCCTCGACCATTCAGACGGCGGGAAAATATTGACAAAGCAGCAGATTCCCCAGGAGATGCTTCATTTTCTTTTGAGAATAGTTGCATACACATTGTGTTTGAACGTCGACTAGCCTCAAGAACAAAATGGAATTTGTCATCGGTGGAAGTTTTCTCTGATACATTAATATATTTAGTATTCCAATTCTATGAGGAACCATACATGCAGGTTTCAAAAAGGTTTTCAATAGATTAGCTAAGCATGTGACCCAATCAATAATATGTGTGCTGAATTTTCATTGTTCATCAAGAATGAAAAATTATCTAAGCTGATATCATGCAAATCTCTCATATTAAGTACAGTCTATGTCAACTAGAATTTTCCTCTTTGAGAGAAAAAATAAAAAGCGAATGCATACTACTCAAGCACATAGAACGTACCACTATATTAGTCTTGTTCAACAGCCATAATAATAATTGGAAATATAACTACATGTTAAATTGTTACTCTTTCCCCAACTACTTTAAAAAAAACAGGAGTCGAAACTAGTTACAAAAGAAATGTTGAGGTCATACCATTTTTCTGTTGTTCCAGTTCAGCAATTAGACAATTCGCAATATATAATAGATAGTGTGCATCAGTTCGAGCATATTGCACCATTTCCATTGACAATGGGCGTTGCCTCCAGTCTTCACGCTATGATACAATAAAACAATGGTTAAGCAGTGAGTTTAGGTATTCTGGAGTTGCTACACCTTGCGTACCAAAATGTCAACCAATAATTTAAATTTACTCCCTTGATTCACCTGTGAAGACATAAATTCAAGAAAAAAGAAATTTACAAGATTGAAAGTATCATTATGAAAGGCTAACAAGGAGCAAAACAAACAACATAAATAGGGCCACACCTGTA
This sequence comes from Cannabis sativa, assembly GCF_029168945.1. Classification (NCBI taxonomy): domain Eukaryota; kingdom Viridiplantae; phylum Streptophyta; class Magnoliopsida; order Rosales; family Cannabaceae; genus Cannabis; species Cannabis sativa. The sequence goes on along the minus strand of NC_083608.1, from coordinate 40,838,124 downwards.
ACAATTTGTTTGTAATTACACCACAGTATGACTCCAGTAGGTAGGCTAGTGACTTCTGTGGTTTTGACAGCACCTCACATGCCTGAGAACAATAACATGAAGAATTCATAAATATTTTATTTGCATATGTGTATTTGTATAAATAATGAAGTAGGTAGATGGTAAATAAATTTAGACAAGTCTCAAAATTTTGAACTAACCTTGGCTGTGTCAAATAAATTAACAACATATATGTGAAAGTCTCTTTGTAGCCAAAGAACATCATTATCTGCACCATGAAACACCTACATCACAACAACTTAAATTAACAACCGTAACATCTAAATGCCCCTTAAGGAAAAGAATCACATGAAGGAATTATAGAAGAGGAATGCAAGGAAGACAAAATGAATCACCCCTTCTAACTAATTGTAAGAAAAATTTCTTAAAATGTGTCCCAAATGGCATGAATAAGAAATAGAAGTACTTTCCTGATCACCATTCCCATTAAAATTCACTACTGATCAGATTGTAAATATGATCCAGAGCAAGATATAAAAGAGTAGTGAGCTCACTCCTCGAATTCTTGAGTAAATTGTTCAATTTTAACTGAAAAATACCTTACAAATGCTAGGATTAGCAAACACCGGGCGAAGAAGTCCCATGAAATCATGAAGAGCAATAGTGTCTATCAAATAATCTTCTTTCAGAGTAGATACCTAGTCAATTTCAAACCAAAAAAAATTACAACATAAAAACAAAAAACAAATTTGCAATGAAACTTGAGCATTTAACAAACAATGAATATTCCATTCACCTGAACCAAAGCTGTAAAGCCTAGAAAGGACCGTAAGCTGTGCTGCTCAGTATCAACACCAAAGACTTTCTCTTTACTCAATACGGTCACAAGCTCCTTCAACTCCAACTCAGTATCAACCCAAATGTATGACTCATTCATCTTCATATCAACATTCTTACCAACTAACTGTAATCCTTCAAGTCTTGGATATTCCAGTAAGCTGGTTATCTCAGCCTCATATGGATGCAAATTCAAACTTTTTTCTGTTTAAAAACCTCACAAACATTACAAGAAAACTCATTTCTCCTGCACTACTCTTGAGCCTTAACCGTCTACTTCATAAAGAAAACATTAAAAATAGAAAAAAAAAAAAAAAAAAAAGGATGTACCACTGGTAGTAGAATCAGTTGTGATCTTGAAATGCTTGAATAAAGAATATGAATTATCAGCTAAAACACGCTTGAACGAGAACTGTGGCTTGTGGTCAGCTTGTAAATAACATGAACTTCGGGGGCACTTTAATGTCCGACGCCTTCGATACTCTGCTATGATTAAGATTGAGAGTGCTGAGACTGAAACGATGGAAAGCAACACCTTGAGTTTTCCTCCTAACCTGTCCATTTTCGGTGAGGTCTTAGGTTTCTTCAGTGAACTCGGTAATGGCGGACGGCGGACGGTGGACGGCGGAAGCGAAGGCCAGCGGGCAAGTGTTTGATAGAAACGACTTGACCGACGGAACAAATGGGCATAAAATCTCCTTCATGGCCGAATTCACTAAGGAAAGCCCGTGGAATTGATTTTTGGGGGGTTTTTACAAAAATACTGAATTTTGGACAAAAATTTACAAATTTACTGTCATATAGATATTGTTTTTATAAAAGTACTGCTTTTTATAAAAGAACCATAAAACAACAAAACAAAACAATTAAAACAATAGTAGAATAACTACAAAATAACTGTGAAAACTTAACACACAGTATAAAACTTACACAGTATTTTTGAAAATAAAATATAATATTTTTTTAAAATAATTCCGCCTCACAGTAAAAATATAAAAAAATTAGAAATTTTAATATGTGTTGTAATCCCTTAATTTTTTTGCCATTTTATTTCAATTTAATGAAATAAAAAAGTCTTTTCCAATTTTATCATTTATCAAATTTAATTATTTAAATACTAACTTTTATTTTAATAATTATAAAATAATTATCAAATAAAAATACAATTTAAATATATTTACTAATTAAACTAACAAAATATCTTAATTAACAAATAAATTATTATTTCTCTTTTCTTCTCAAATTTACCCAAATTAAATAAAAATCCGTAAACAAAACATAACTTATTTTCAAATTGTAATTAACTTGTTAAATCAATTAATTGAGTCTATAAGAAAATATTATCCCAAATAATGTGAGAACCATGATGTTAGTTTTTAGGGTCCATATCAAAGTCAAACAAAAAATTAGATTATTGGTTTTTTTAAAAAATATTTATTGAATCCGATATGAACCTTAAACCCTCAATCTCAAGACAATATATCATAAATTAAATCTAACTACTTGGAGTGAAGATTTTACCTCTTGATGCCTATCAATGATCCTTATATCTTTTGGTATAATTGTTCGATCATCCAATCCAAAGCTATATGAGCTTGATGAACTAGATCTTCCAGATCAGCCTCAACACTTAGGATAAGAATGGAGTTATAAATTTAATGAAATGGATAAATTTTTTTTATTAGAGTGTATTCTCAACTTATAAGACACTGTAATGAAGATTAGGAAAAATGCCAATTCTCTATAAAGAAAGATAGTTGCTTGAGAGAGAGAGAGAGAGAGAGAGAGAGAGAGAGAGAGAGAGAGAGACTTTTCACTTTCTTATTTTTCAATCCCAAAATTGTATCTCTCAGTGTTACATACTTTCACTATTATGTAAATCATTATATATATAATAATTAAAATCTTTTTAATCCTATAAAATAAAAAGATAATATTATTTTAATTAAAATTCAAAATGAATATCATATATTTGAATAACATAATTCAATTATATCATTTTATTTTATATTATCTTTTAATTTAAATAATGAAAAAATAATTATCATTTATTTTAATTTATCTTATTAAATAAAATAATTAAAATAAATTAATTGAGCGGCCAAAATTAATTTTGCCATAAATCAAATATTGGTTACTTCTAATATTGGTTACTTCAAAATGTGGGGTTGTCTTGCTTAATGTAAGAAGATCGAACTAAATAAAACCAAGTTGGGTTCAAGGGCCATAAAATGTGCATTTGTTGGTTATGCCAATAGTAAGGCATATATATAGGCTATTAGATGTAAAATCTAATGTTGTAATTGAATCTAGAAAAGTAGAATTTTTTGAGAATAAGTTGTATGAGAACAATTCTCAAAGTTTCATACCTCTATGTGAGAATATTTTATATGAAAATAATTCTCTAGCTTCTACTTCTAAAAGAGGATCTCAAGAGGAGAACACTGCTAAAGTTGTAGAACAACCCATTGAACCTAGGAGAGGTCAAAGGGTGAGAAAAGAGAAAAGTCTAAATAAGGATAAAATAAATTCTCAACTAATTTCTTTCTACGTGGTAGAAGGGACTAGAGAAGAAGTAATAAGGAAAATTCCTTTAATAATTCTTATTGAGGATGATCCTAAGACTTTTTTAAAAGCCATGCAATTCAGAGATAGTGTATTTTGGAGACAAGCGGTTGATGATGAGATGGACTCAATTCTCGCCAATGACACCTATGATATTGTGGATTTAGCTAGGGCCGACCCTAGGCATAGGCGGGCTAGGCCCGTGCTTAGGGCCCACACCTTTTGAGAGCCCAAAAATAAAAATAATAAAAAAAATTATTAGGCTTTTATTTAAGTAAAATCAAGTGTATTATAAACAATAAATATTCATAGCTTAGTTGGTTAAGGTGTATGACATATTATACAACGTCATGGGTTCGAATCTTATAACACTCTTTTCAATATTTTTTTTATATATATTTTTTTTATATATATTTTTGAGGGCCCCAAAATCTAATTCATCTTAGGACCATATATTCTCAAGACTGGCCCTGTAGATCTTCCACAAAGATGCAAAATAATTGAGTGTAAGTGGATATTTAGGAAGAAATAACACACTGATATGTGAACCTTTAAAGCTAGGTTAGTAGCTAAAGGTTTAAGTAAAAGGAGAAATAGGTTAGTACCAATTTGAGGGTTAGACTTTTAAAAGTCTTCAACAGAATTCAGTTTTTGAAAAATAAGTATTTTTGTAATAAATACTGTAAGAATTCTACCTATATTGACCTAAGGGTCTAGCCTCATTAAACCGTACATCTTTCTTGGTATATCCAGATAATAGGTGGGAGCATAAACTGAAGCGTTCTGAAACTACAAAGATAGTTATTGAATCGTTAGCACCGCATAAAAACATTCCTCCTAGAGTAGCTGCTAATATGAATAACAGAAACTCTGCTATAGCCATTTCTCCTAAATGAGAAATAGGGAGTATATTTTCTCAAAAAGGTCAACGAATGGAATGTGCACAAGACCATTAACGGTGCAAAGCGAGACATGAGGTCTTGGGTGAATCTAGCAAATGTGTGTGTGTCATCACCGTTTTATTATAAAGAAAAGCTGGCTCAATGCTTTGTCAACCAAAATTTTCAATAAAATTTGAGATGATTACACTATGGTTAAGTTCAAGTTGAAAATTACTTAATCATATGCACTTGAGCAAGGACTCTATACTCTATAGAGAGTGTTGATTTCTTCAATCAAAGTGGAGGATATATGAGATACTTGATTGATTAAATAAAGTGTTACAATGAGGTATCAAAATTTTTATTTAGTGGGAGAATGTTATATTATTTATTAAATAATATGATATTTAATATTAAAATTATGATATATTATACATGAGTATAATATATAATGTGATTGAGAGTTACATACATGTTATAATCACTATATAATGTGATTCAGAGTTACATAAATTGTAACATAAGAGGTGGAGTTTTTTACATTTTGTAACTTTCACATTATCACCAATTAAGTGTATAAAGAGTGGTTACACGACTTAATATTTTGAAATTCAAAGCTGTAATGCAAATATAGTTGTTGGGGATTTAATTTTATCATTTATAATGTGTATAAATGATATAAAATAAAGTGGGAATGATTTAGAATGCTTTGGAGAGTTGTTTACAAAAGTTAAAAAGTTTGGTAACTAGTAACCAATTGCTGTTTTTTTAGCTTTATGATTTGAACTTACTTGACAATGGGGATGCTTTCTAATAGCTTCCATAACCTCTAAATTACCTATTTAATACCATTTACATCTAATTAAGAAATGGTAACAACCTTTGGGTGTAGGGTGTTTGAATTTCAAAGTGTGTGATCCGAAACACTATAAATAGAGACTTTGGTTCATCATTTGAGACATACTCTTTCTATCTTTCAAATACAAAGCTAGAGAGTTCTAAGACTTAATAATTCTCAAAAATATTTCTACAAAGCCCTAAGTGTTTCATAGAGGGAAAAATAATTTTCTTGGACAAAGGTGTAGAAACCTTGTTTAAACTTTTGGTGATCCTCATCTCCACTTTGGGTATTTGTTCTTTTATTCTCTAGTTTTATATTA